>NC_048231.1:57727733-57853059 GCF_002007445.2 Ailuropoda melanoleuca
CCCTCCCTTTCCCTCTTCTCTTCCCTCTCTCCTTCCCCTTTCCCTTCCCCCTTCCCTTCCCCAGACACCAGCATCCCATTGCCTCAGCTCTCCCTTTGTGAGGCCTGATAGGCCACACGCTTTCTGATCCTTCTCACCTCTGCCCTCCCTCCATCAAAACCTTACTGCCCGCACTCCTATGCACCAGTGCCATAACTTTGTTCGGGAAATATCAAAGGAGTTGATTTTCTTGCAGGTCTTTTTAAAAACAATGAAAGACTTGGTGGCCACCAGCAAAGAATGTATTTTAAGGAAAGTAACACTGGCTGGGGGGCTAAGAGCACCTTTTGTGGAGGGCATGCCATTGCATCTCCTGGCTGAGAGAATGTCCTCTGAGTTTAATTTCCAGCTTTGCCACTTTGTGGAGAGATAGCCTTGGGCAGGTTGACCCACAGGACCTCACTGTCCTCATCAAAAGATAGGAGTAATTCCAGTATCTCCCTGTAGGGGAGTCGTGAGAACTGAGTGAGTTAATACTCAGAGCAGTGCCTCGCAGGTAAAGGGAACCACATAAAAGTGTATATTGTGGGAAGTGCCAGGAATGGTCACAAGCTGGCTGCAGCACTTCCAGGTGGGTGAAAAAGTCTTTGCTTTCAGTGTCTTTTTGGAAGCAAGGAAACGATGCCAGGCCTTTAGTAGACTCCCTGTCACATGTCATTGGCCAATGTTGAGTCACTGTCTTTTCCTAAATCCGTTATGGACAAAGGAATGGGCTGGCTCTGGTTGGCTTGGGCTAATCATTAGGGTAGGATGTAAGTACTCCAACCACTATTATTATGTGTAACTTAATATCCATAATATCTAATATCCTATTATAAATATATAATATGGTTACATTTATAATTTAATGTTAATTTAGACAATGATTATTATTAAATAACCATATGGTTTAATTGTAATCTGATCCATTATTACTTACCCTTTGTTCCACTTACAAAATTGTCATGTTTTATATAACACGTGAAAAAATTAGGTTTATTCACAAAGTAATTACAAGTTTACTTTTAAGTGATTTATAATTTTGTGATAAACGAGCTACAAGGTGCTGAACTCTGAAGAATACAGCTCTCATATTGAATTCTCAGTGAATACAACTCCTGCCACAGGAAACATTGTGAAATTGGTGTCCTGTTCTGAGTCATAACTATAAACACTCTGTGCTTCTTCCGATGTTTTTCATTTTTATCCTTTTTATAAGTTTTTGAAAACTGACATTTGGCCCTGATTGAAACAAGCTTCTCTTTTCATATGCTAGGATAGTTGTGTGTGTGTGTGATTGGTATAAATATTTCCATGCACAGATCAATTTCTTTCACACACTGAGAAGATGAAGTACTCGAGACTTGTCAGAAAAACAGGAGAGTGGAATTAGAAGTCTGCAAAAGTTCTGGCAGAAATTTAGACTACGTTCTTACTCCAAATGCCTAAGGATGCCTCTGTTCTCTGATATCTGAAGTGGCCTTTCTGTTACATTCTTCTTGTTCTGCGAAGCAGGAAAATGCATATGTAAAATTACTGTTGACATTTTAGACTGAGTCTTCAACCTGAGCTCAGGCATTCAAAGCAGTATAGATGAGAGAGAAGCATTCTCTTCCCCTTTGGGCTTTATTTCATTTTGTACTTGTAAGAGGAAATCCCCAGGAGAGCTCCTGTTTAGTACTTGACTGGGGCCATTTGATGAGGAGTATGAAGAGGTAGTGATGGTTGTACCTCCCACTTTACGTAGCGGCCTTACCGTTGAATTGTTTTTGAAATAATTGAGAGGAGTTGGGAATACTTCTCATTCTGACGAACATTCACTGACTGACCTCCACAGGCTGTGAATTGAAGAACAGAGATGAATGAAACATCATCAACGTTTATAATTATTTTTCAATTTCTCAGAAAATAAGAAGTATAATCCTTATGAAAACAAAAAATGCTTTTAAAAAAATCTGCATACTGGTAATGGCCTAGTTCATACGTCTCCTCAGAGGGTCCCCCAGAGACTCATAAAGTAAAGGTAGACTAGAGAGCTGCCATTTTGTGATGGAAATGAGATGAACTGGGCGTCGGAGATTCGTGAATAAATTCTGCAAGTGGGAGTGAAAAAAGAGTAAAACAGTTGGGAAATGGGGGTGGGGGGTGGGGGGTGGAGGGGGTTGTCCCTTGGCCCAGAGAAAGGTGACTGAAGCATTAATGAGAGTTTGGGGAAGAGATTCAGACAAGGAAGATGGGCCTGACACAGTACTCTTTTCTTACAAAATGTATGCACTTTGTGAGATTTTCTGAGAAATTGAAGCAAGCAAGATTCATGGGAAAATGTCATTCTTAGTCAATGCAACATGAAAATGATGTGACATTTATTAACTATCCATAATGTGTTGGGCATCATGCACTGTAAAGCAGGGAGACATAGGATTTGCCTTTGGGAATTTCAAATTTAATGAGAAGCAGACAGAGCTTTCCAACACGGGCACATTTGCATAAAAGAAAAATATCAGCCAACCCTACAAATTGTTTCCCCACCCACCAGCAGAATTTCAAAAGGCACAATAGAGGGCACCACATGCCAGATGGAATGTGAGCCGCCTCTTCTTTCTGTCTCCAGTGTTGTCGTAAGTTCGGTATTGGCAAAACTTCAGTGGTTTCCGGATAAGGTTGGGACTGTCCTTTACACGCACCCCTTCCCGTCTGTGTGAGTGAAGAAGGCATGTACAGAGTCCCTTTCCTTTGCCCCACAGAAAGGGTTCAGGATGAGGTGTAAGAATCTGTTTGATATAAGCCCGTGAAAGAAGGGTGGAAGGTAATTTCCGCCTCCATATGGTGTACACACCATTGATCACAGCTGTTTCTAAACTGTTGCCACGTGAATCCACGCTGCTTGGCAAAAGCAGCTATGTTCGTTTAAAACGCAGTTCACAAAGTGTGTAACAGAATAATTTGGCTTGGAAGCCTTCACTATTTGTTGCCCTTTTGATAGACCAAAATGTACCTCCTATGAACAGTGACGACTGTAAATAAGGATTTCAGGGAGCTCACGTGACCTTCAGTTCGTAAATTGACACCACTAAGCCTTCGTTTGCTTTTTATGGAAGAAAGAAGGATGACAGACTACCTGTGTTACAGGGGCATTCCGAGGATTATTTCACGTAAGTGATGTACTTAGCAAAATGCCTGACACTTAGGAGGTATTCCACAAATGCTCATTACTAATCAAAAGAGAAAGACGGGGATAGAAAATCAGATTTTTTGAAAATTACTGAGGTCAGTATTCATTTGAGCTCTCCCACCCTCCCTCTTCCTCCTCCTCTCTGTCTGCATAGGCACACCCCCCCTACCTGTGTGTGTGCATGTCTGGGTATTTGAAAAGATCTGAATTGGAAGAATGTAGTCTTTACAATTTCAGAATTGTAGTCTTTTTTTTTTTTTTCATATTAACTAACTGTGAATTTTGCAAAATGATGTAAACTTTCTAGGTCTCAAATAAGCTCTTCTGCAAAATGAAGAGGTTAGAGCAGGTGATTTTGAAGACTTCCTTAGGCCATGCAGTATTACGGGTTTGTATCTGTAATGCCGTCCAAAGCTCTGTTCCACCCCTACGTTTGATTTTAAATACATGACATTATTTTTTACTTTTACTTCAATTCAGAGTAAATATTTTTGTACCCTTGCTTTAGGTATATTTTCCCAGTTCTCTGATACAAAAGTTAGTTGGCAAAAATTGGCAGATGGAAAACTTTCTTCTCAGTTTTGTTCCAAATATTAGTGATCTCATGATTATTGGTTTCCCATTGGGTTATATGTTCCTTTCATGTAACTTTAGAGCTATTGAACCATATTTTAGGCTTACGTGTTTTGAACTCACTTTATTGTAGATATCTGTGCTCAGTCATGGAATATTCTGGTCCCTCCCAGCTTCATAAATCAGTGGGTAATTATTCAAATACACATGTCTGCAAATTTAATAAAAAGCATAACATTTCCATTAATAATCCCAAGAAAGCTTGCAGTTTCTCTCAATTCAGTGATCTGTTTATATTTATCATATTATGAAATTTTTCTTCTCATGTTAATGAAAGACACATTGCATGAAAACATAAATCCACTAGTTATCAGCAAAGGAAAAAAAATCACGTTAGCCATGCTCCTTATTGAGAAGATAGCCTCACTGGGAGCTATGACTTTCTTACCTTCTCGGGTTAATGATGAAGTATTAGAATCTACCAAAAAAAAAAAAAAAAGTACTGGGTGGTCTTCTATGCTTTGGGGGCTATTTTCCTTCCTCTGAGATTGTGGTTATGGAAGGTGGGAATGCTTATATTTTAAAAGCTTGTGAGCTAGTCCTTTCCCAGCTGGGACATTATTAAATTAATGCCTTCCCTCTCTGCCTCTTTGTACATAGTTAATCTCACTTTTAAAATTGGGAATAAGTCAGCATTTAGGATGAAGGGAAGAAGAAAACAAAAACGAGTATTAACTTTTATTTCCATTTTAATTATAAATACTTAGGAAAGGTAGATTCTATTAAATTGAAAGTCTTTGTTGTTGTTTTTCCCTTTGCTGAGCACTTGGGTGGATTTGGGTATACCCACAGTTGGAGAGAGCCAAAGAATGTGAAGTTCCGGGGTGCTGCAGGATGGACAAGGTGGGGAAAGACGCAGGCCTGGGGAGAACTGGAGGTAACAGTGTGCTGCAGGCTTTGGTATTGGGGGTATGTGGTGATCTTATTTAGTCCTCAAGGGCAGGGATTACAGGCAGAAGGGAGTGAGCAAACACTTGCATCCTTGTAATTCCTTTTTGTAAGTGTATTTTTTTCTTAGCCATGGTGTAAGTTCAATGAGGACAGAGATAGTGTCTGTTTTGTTCATTACTGTACCTAGGACAGTTCCTCAGCTCAACAAATATTTGAGAAAGGAAGAGTAAGATATTTTGTATACTTAATGACGTGCGTGGTACTCAGGGTGTTGTCTTAAATCTTCCCGGAGCTCATGATCTGGCGGACCTCTCCCCAAAAGCGCCTCTGTATGGACAAAGAACATTTTCTTAAGTTGAATTCAGAGCAGGCAGAGGCCGAGACCCCATATCAAAGAGTGAGTTACAGCACAGACTCAGATCCAGGAGACGTACAAGACAACAGTGGCTGAATCTGAGAAGGGAGCTGATGTTGGGGAGGAAGAGGTCAGAGAGTGTCAGTGTCAGAGGGAGAAGGCTGAGTGAAGCAAGGACCTGCCCCAAAGCACCTGAAAATCTCTCAGGTAGGACCAGATGTCTGTCTGCTTCTTCAGAAAGACCCAGGGAGGGTCCTTTTGGCTCATCTGAATTTACTTTGTTTCTATTAAACTTAAAGAAGATTGCAGAGCTCTTGTGAAGTACAGATTCACCCGGAAATGTTTCAGAGAGGATGGGGCTCCTACTAGCCCCCTGCACTGTAGGGTGCGATGTTTAATCAGATTGCTTTCTTCTTAAAATCTCATTCAAGTCCTGGAAGCTGTTGTTTGTAAGAGATTCGTCTTTCAGAGATACGAAAGTGCGAGGAGCTTTGGATTGAAGGCACCTAGGATTGGGAAAGAAGGGTGTCAAGACGGGGGTCAGGAATTCAGAGAGGGGAGTGTGAAATGCAAACTTCCCATACTTAACACTTTTCTTGAGGTCTGTTCCTGTCTCCCGTTTGTTTCCGGAAAGCAGGTGAGATAGGGCCATCTTTAAGGGGGCTTGAGGGAGAATGTAATCTGAGGAGAAGCTGCCTTTAGATGAGCTCCCTAGAGTCACAGTGGTCTCCAAAGCCCTGCTTTGCAGAGCCCCAGAGTGAGCGGGCTGCCCTGGGCCCTGGGGCTGGTGCCCCCTCTGCATGCTGTGGGTGGGGGGGATTCCTCAACCAAGTTCTGGGAAAAGGATTAGCTTACACTAGGAGTAGGAAGTTTGGCATGAGTCTTGGGCCCTCCATGAGAGCTCATGGGATAAAATCCTAGAATATCTATTATGTACCTATTATGTCCTGCCCCTGTGCTAGGATCTGGGATTGTATTACAGAGGCATGGCATCAGTATTTATGGTCCTTATGGTCTAACGGGGAGGAGAAAAAAATCAAAACTTAGTCATGCTATAGTTTGAAAGATATTTGCAAGGAAATAGAGGATAGATAGAGGACAGAGATTCTGAAGTTACTAATTCTGCAGGGGGTGGGGGAGGAATGTGTGATTACAGAAAGGAACAGAGAAGGACGATTTGTTTAAGGGGAGGGGCATTCATGTGAGGAAGTCCCTAGGCAGTCAGTGGGAGAGCCTCAAGGCAGAGACAGAATGAAGATGTCCCAAGACAATCAAGGAGCATTAAATACCTGTCTTTGTTGAGGCAATGGATTGGGGCCTGTACCCCGCAGGGAAACACACTTACACCCACAAGCAGATGTGCCACCCCACCTCTGGAATCCAGTATCCAGTGATTGTTGTTCAATGCTGTGTCGGTGTGTCGCTTAGGCTCCTAGTAGGTGCTAGATGCCCTGGAGGATTCAGAATAAGAAGTCTTGGTCCCTGGGGCGCCTGGGTGGCACAGCAGTTTAGCGTCTGCCTTCGGCTCAGGGCGTGATCCTGGCATTATGGGATTGAGCCCCACATCAGGCTCCTCCGCCCTGAGCCTGCTTCTCCCTCTCCTACTCCCCCTGCCTGTGTTCCCTCTCTCGCTGACTGTCTCTATCTCTGTCAAATAAATAAATAAAATCTTTAAAAAAAAAAAAAAGAAGTCTTGGTCCCTGCAGTCAGGAGGTTACAAGCAAGTTGAGAAGGCAGAAGTTACTCACAGGTAATAATAGCAACAATGCAAAGTGACTGTATCAGTAGCTATCTGACGTGAAGGTGAGTTTGGAGGAAATAGGGAAAGAAGGAAAGCTGTTGCAGCCATCTGGGGCTCTGGGTGAGGAGAGGCAGGAAGCTAGCTCAGGGCGCATGTGGGGACGGGGAAAAACCTGCCCAGAGAGGGGAACAGTCTTCCTGCCCAGAGCTGGGGTTGCACTTGGGGTGCGGTGGGGGTGTATATGGAGCCAGGCTAGGGAGCCAAAAACCAGGCAGAAGAATTTAGACTTGATTCGGTTAAAATAACCCATCTCTAAGGGGTGCCCACGTGGCATAGTCAGTTAAGCATCTGGCTGTTGATTTCAACTCGGGTCCTGGATTGAGCCCCATGTTGCTCTCTATGCTTAGTGCGGAATTGGCTTGAGACTCTCTCCCTCTCCCTCTGCCCCTCCCGATTGTGCTCGCTGGCTCTCTCTCTCTCTCTCTCTCTCTCTCTCTGAAATAAATAAATAAATCTTTAAAAAAACAAAAACAAAAACAAAACCTGTCTCTGAAAGTGTTTTAACAGAGCAGTCTGTGTAGCAAATGGGGTATTGAGGAGTATTGGGAATGACTAATGGGATGTTACCTGGCAGTATTAAATCCAAAGAAGTGAGGGGCGGGGTCGGAGCTGTAGCTGTCACCAGTGAATAGGCTGATTATGTACATGTGACACTGGGAATGAAGTGAGAGAGACGCTGTAATCTGTGACTCCAAGATGTCTGCTGACTCTTACTGCAGTCCCTGATAGCATCTGGCACCGAGGCTCAGAGGTCCGCAAGGGAGGTGGCCGCATAGCACAGCCCCCGCCGGCACAGCAGAGGAATCCGGGCACTTGGTTGCTTAGGACCCAGGCTGCCACTTTTCATTGCATTGAGACAATTAGGCAACGAATCATTTTTCTTTGTGTGTGGTTTATGACTTTCTTGATTTGAACAGATCTTTTGGTTTGGTGTTATTGCCAGATGTTAAATGCAACCACGTATGGTCAGGTACAAATAAGCACTTTTTACTAAGCAGCTGTTACTTCACGGTGTGCCAGTGTGGTCTTGGAAACTTGGTTTGGGGGGGAGGGGAAGACAAAATAACCACAAACCAAGCCTAAAACAAAACAGGGTAAGAGAAGTACGAAAGGAGCAATCCGTGAAGATAGTACCCTGCCACGGGTAAGTAAATTGCTTTCTGGAAGCCCTGATGCTGAAGGCTGGCTCTAAGGTCGGAAGCTCATTTTGGAAACCCCAGCTTGAGGGTGAGGAGTGAGGGCTGGGCTGCCTAGGACAACAGCGGGATTGCAGGAATGAGAGCCTTTTGCTTCTGCAGAACCTGCCACCGGACCCTCAAACTCCCCCTCGTGGAAAGAGCCGGCTCTTTCATGGCTGCCCAGGAAGGCTTCAGTCTGAGATACCGCACTTTGCTTCTCTTACTACACTCTGGAAGGGAGAAATTAACCTGGAGCGGCTCACGTTGCTGCCTTTAAATAAAAGAATCACACTTCCATGTTTCAACCATTGTTTGTATTGCTAGCATGCGTCTGCATCCATAGATATGTGGTCACCTGCACAGCCTTGCGTGAGCACTTGATAAAACGCGTGTGGTGTGCAGGGGCCTCAGACATCAGGTGGTAGTCTTCGTTCATTTTTTGGGTTGTTTTTTAATAATAGCTTTATTGAGATATTCACATATCAAACAACTCAGTGATTTAAAGTATGCAATTGGATAGTTTTTAGTGTGTTCAGTTGTGCAGTGATCACCATAATCAATTTTAGAATATTTTCATCACCCCAGAAAGAAAACTTGTACCTATTAGCCATCACTCACCATTTCCCTCCAACTCCCTCTACCCCCTCGAAACCCTAAGCTACTTTCTGACTCTGTGGATTTTCCTGTCCTGGATGTTTCATATAAATGGAACCATATAACACGTGGTCTTTCTCTCTGGCTAATTTCACTAAGCACGGTGTCTTTGGGTTCCATCTGCGTTGTCGTGCGTGTCAGTACTCCCTTCCTGTTTATTGCTGAATAATATTCTGGTGTGTGGATCTACCACATGTATTCATTCATCATTTGATGGGCATTTCGCTTGTTTCTGCTTTTTGGCTATTGTGAATGATGCTGTGAACAGTATGTGTGAGTTTTTGGTGTGGATGGTGTGTTTTCACCACTCTTGGGGAGGTGCCTAGGAGAGCAGTTGCTGAGTCATATTTATGCACTTCTGTGTTTAACCTTCGGAGGAACTGCCAGACTGTTCCAAAGTGGCTGCACCACTCTTCCATTACTGAGTGTCCTTACTTCCTTTACCACAAAAAAGGAAAGAAAAAAACCATCTTGAATTAATTTCCTATAGCACAGTGGTGATTTATGTTAACTAGAGGACAGACCTGAAATGATCTGAGAATGGTTTTAGGTACAGTGTTTTATATACATCTAAGTATCTATACATTCCAGTACACTTCAGTTTCCCACCACGTGGAGAGGAAGACCTGGTTCACATTCCTGTTCTCCTTTCCCTAAGTTGGCGAAGTGCAGGACGGTGCTATATTGGAGCTTGCCAGGGTGGAAGCCAGGAGCTGTGTGTGGCTACTGAGCCCTTGAAAATGTTTCTAGTCCAAATTGAGAAATGCTGTGAGTCTAAAACCCACCCGGATTTGGAGGACTTAATATGAACAAAAGAATGTAAAATATAATTTTTATATTAATTACATGTTGAAATGATAGTATTTGGGATCTGTTGGATTGAATAAAATATAGTGTTAAAAATAACTTCACCTGTTTCTTTTTACTTTTTTTAATGTGGCTACTAGAAAATTTTAAATTACATATGTGGTTTTTATTATATTTCTATTGGGTTGGGCTGTTATATACTATTTTTAAGGCTTTGTTTTTTTTGAACTACTGGGATAGAAAAAAAATTAAATATCCTTTGGGTAGATTCAGATTATCAGCAAGTCGGGGTTTTTTTGGTGTTTTTGTTTGTTTGTTTGTTTTACTGAAGAAAGATGAGGAATCCGTTTGCCCTTTGACAGAGAATAGTGAGTCAGCTTTCAGCAGAAGGGCCCTGACCAACCAACCGACCTTCCCTCAGAATTAATTCATCACCTAACCAGCAAAATAAGAAAAAGCCTTCACAAATAGAAACATGACCATGAAGACATTAAAACAAAGTCTTGTGATAATTGAATATAACTCCTTCACTGATCTCCCAGGAATGTGCTGACGCTCTCTGTTGTGGAACCCAGGAGAGTTATTGGGGGCATTGCCGGCCAAGAAAGGAAAGAGGATGGTATATATGTGGCAAACTACTGGGGAAACGTTGGGGGAGGTTGGTCTTTTAACTAATGTGTGTGGATACGACTTCATCATAAATAGATTGGCCCTGTGCTTCTCATCTGCCTTTTTTTGTTGAAGGTCAGTTTTCAGATTACCAGGAAAGCTATGTTGAAGGCATAACATACTTGGCAACCCTCTGCTGTAAAACACACATGATGTACTGGTGTTTTTAATCTCAAATATCTGGACATAAGATTACCACTGGTGGTTTCATGATTCAAAACAGAGAACAGACCTATATTTTGGCAACATCCCCAGGTAACATAATTTAGCTTGACTCCAGACCTTAAGACAGATAAATTCCTGAATTCTACTCCAATGGGAAGAACACTTCTTCCCCTTTGGCTGAGGCTTTCACTGATGCGTAAAATGAAACTTGGGGCAGTGTTGGGGGAATGGATTCAAAAGGTGAGACAAAGTCCATAAAACCTTAGGGCATATAGTAAATGAAGAATCCTGTTCTCTCCTGTGGCCCATCCCAGGTGACCATGGAAAAAGAAGAATAAAAATAGGTGGGAGCCAGTCAGGATTTTACTCTCGGATGACAGCAGGGGGATTCCACGTGTGTGTAAATGATGTCTCTTGTCAAAAAACGTTCTTAACTGTTTTACTGATGTTGTTTCCTTGAGCCTCCCTGCCAAATCAAAATAGCTGAGTCTATTTTCTTCTTTCTGTTGATGAGTTCTTAAGTGAAGGTTTGGCAGGTTAATCAATCATCACTCATCACTTGTCCACTTTGAAGGAAAGAACCTCAGGGCAGTCCCCTTGGGAAGTACTGGGAGGTCATAATGGTTTACTGAAAAACAGGATAATTAAGAGAGAGACAGTGATCCAGTAAACTACTTTGTATGTTGAACGCATGAGTTTTGTTAGATTTCCTGGTTGATTTCAGGGCCAACTTTACAAGCAGTGATCCCCCTTTGAGAAGCTCCTCAGCATCCATTTCTCTCCTGTACTCTCTTACCTCATAGCTGAGAGGCATGGGAGAGTCAGGAAATTGCATCCTGGCCCTGGCTCCACTTCCATGAAGCTTCTGGAAGGTGGAAAAAGACTAAACTGAGGCGTCCTAGCACATAGGCAATACTTGTTGCCCTAGATGTGCAGAGGAAGCTGGTTTGGGATCTCCTGACATGGACCTGGCCTTAGCAGAGTTTTAAGGTGGACGGAACTATCCAAATGCCCCTCTTATGTATGCTCAGGTTTCATATACTGCATGCTGGCCTGTCTCTTCCAGGCATCCAGCCCTTTCATCCCTTCAGGTTCCCCCAGTGAGAAAAGATGTCTGATTTATGGTTTCATTTATAAATTCATCCCACACATATGTACCAGGCAGTGCATGCTCACTTTTCCAGGTGGCCTTTCATTCAAAAGGAGACCTTCGTGATAGGGCCCTGTGTAACTCCAAAGAACATGCAAAAAATGACCTTCCAGACTTAGAGCAAATTGATAGGGCAGAATCACTTTTGTTGGCACCCTTCACATCTTAAGAATTTCTCTGCCCGCACCTAAGTCCCTAATCCACCCATGCTCCTCATTAGAATCTGGGTGATCCAACTCCGTCCACCAGTTATTTCGTTTGCAAGTAGGAACTCTCTGAGTTCCCACTGTTGGAAGTGAGAACTCCCAGGTGCCGCGGTGGAGCAGAGAGGAAACTGGAAGAGATAGCTTCATCGAGAAAAGAGAAGTCTTAGGGAGTAATCATAGGGGGAGAGAATCTGTGCTCATAAATTCTTCAGACAGGAACATAGATGAGAGAAGTCCAAAATAAGGAGGGGCTTTTTACAGGTGGAACTGTCCAACAGTGGTCCCGGCCACTCACAATTACCAGCCCCTCCGTCCTGAACTGTCTCCCATTCGTAGAAGTGAAGGCTTGCCTTTGGAAGGTCAGTCTGCCATCAGGAATAGCCCTCTGCTGATGCCTGTGGCTGCAGAAAGGGCCAGCCCAGATACTTCCGGCAGCCTCTCCCTTCTCTCGTTCCCCCCTCACGTCTTCTCAGTTGTTGGAATAAGTCTGCAAGCTCAGGTGGAGAAAGAAGAATTGCTCTAAATTGCCAGAAATCTGTGTCTGTTCAAATACGAAACTCAGTTCAGTAGCAGTTAAAATGATCATTGCTTTTTTAACACGAGAAACAAAAAATCTGTCCTCAGCAGGATGTTTCAAGGGTAAATTAGGAAATTACTGATCGAGTTTTTGGTCTTAACAGGGTCCTCTGAGAGCCTTCTTTAAAATTACTCATTTTATAGATAAGGAAACTTAAGAGTAAAATAACTGCAAATGAGACCAAAAAAAAAAAAAAATCACAAGTGAGCTGAACATTTTTCTCTTTTTCCAACTCTTGGGCTTGGGGTTTATTGAACATCCGCAGCCCTTCTCTTGCGTGAACTCTTTCCTGGCACGGTACGGCTGGTCCCTTTGCTACAGAGAAAATGCGGTACCTTTGGCCTGCCACATCTTTATGCAGCCTTAGACATATTTATGTAACTCAGTCGGAAGAATTTAAAAAGATAAATTTCCAATTCTGCAAACTTACTGTAACTTTTGAAAAATGACCTATATCCTGCCTGTAAGATATGCCATCCCCTTAATCATGAGCTTTGAACAGTCAAGGATCCCGTTTTTGTTGGCAGCGATGTTGAGAAGTGCTGAATGAAGGAGGCTTGTTTTCATTCTACCCCACTTGGTATGGAGCGCTGAGAATAACAAGGAGGAAGCAGCTTAGAGACGCCACAACCGTCGGGACCAGTAGGATCTCCGCGGAAGGGTCTAGTTGGCTTCATTCACACCTCATTTTGTGTAAACACTGGGCTTTGCGGGCATCCATTTCTGGACAGCTCAGCAAACCCACCCAGGGAGTTTATGGATTTTAACAGTTGCCCCACCTCTATTTCAGAGACAAGGAATTCTAATCAACATGGTTTTGGTCCCCTTTCTGAATAGGTAAGCCTTGCTTGACTACTGTACTCGACTCCATCAGCTTGAGCATGTGACATGGACATTCTTCAAAGCAGAGTTAAAAACATCTGCAGCCTAGAAATCGGCCGAGTTCCCCAGGGAGGGTGTTAAATCCAGAGTGTGCTGATCTGTTTCCTGTCTTTGTTATGATTTCTTCACTGTAACCCAATATCCTTTGGCGCTCTAGTGACTGGGCACTCTGGTGCAGCTGTGTCAGCAGGCCAAGGACTGTTGGCGCAGGGGCTCCATTTGCGTTTACACAGCTAGCTTCCATAATCCCAGTCAGGCCCGTTAATTTACAGGGTGAGCCCCTCCTTGTCTGCGCATCAGTGTGCCTCCCTGTGCAGTCCGTGGTGTTAAACATAATCTAATTAAGGCTCATTAAGGGAGAGCAGTCATCTAGCTATCCTGATCCTTGCCAAGGAAGAACTCCCCGGGACTTGAGCAAACCACCTTCCAAACAAAATGCCCATGAAAATGCTGCCACAAAGCAGAGAAACTTTTAGGAACTGGAAGGTGCTCCCGGGCTCATCCTCAGAGAAGCAGCAGGGCTGACCACGTGAGCAGAGGGAGGGAGCTGCAGTCCCAGAATTGTGTATTGTGCGGCCGTATCCGCGTCGCTTTTACCTACCACCTGTATTTTATTTTTACTTCCTGGCTGGAAAGCTGATCTTGCCTTCCCACCAGCCTTTCATCCTCATGTGGGATCTCCCCAGAATCAAAAAGGTGAGCAGCCAGGGGGTTACCGCTGCCCACAGTCCACAGTTTGGTCAGAATCTGCTCTTTGTTGGAGGAGAAAATGTGCCTTTTGGAAATCTTGAAGATTACATAGTTTATTCTCAAAACACTGCATCAGCCATCAGTGGGTTTCCAGTAAGCTGTGAGAGCATTTAACCCAGAGTGGATCTGTGACCTTCTGAGGTGTGGGAAGCCTCCAGTGATGCGGAGAACAGATCACTGGTAACTTAGAAGTCATTCTGCTGTTTCCGGCGCTGAAGGGAGAGTCCGGCCAAGATTGAGTATTTCTCCAGAGGAGGTTTCTGGGCAGCTTTTCTCTCTTTGTGCAAAGTGTTTCATCTGTGGGCCTGGCTTGTGAGCACGAGTTGTTCACGGCACACTGTTGGCCCACACTCCCCAGTGCTTCCCGACCAGGAAGGGGTTTGTGTTTTGTATGAAGGTTGTAGGACTAAGCAGTGTGCAAGATGGAAATAAGTGATGTTTTATTTCATTAAGGTTTAAACACAACATGACACCAACAGTGTAGTTCCGCGGTGAGAGTTTGGATGGAGTATAGCTACAGTGTGCCTGTTGGATTTTAATGCTGTCTTGCCCACCTCTGCGAGACGGGGTAAATGTGGAAGTCAGATGGTTTCCCTCAATTCCGCGCCTAAGTTCAATTCAGAAAAGTAGTAAAACGCTCTATGTAATGTATTGCAAGGCCCTCTTAAACCAGTCAGCCTTCAGCCACGTGCTTTGTAATCCCACCTGAGGGCTGACATATGGTCTGATTAAGTGTATCAGGCACACCCTGCTTGGGTATTGTGTCATTTAAAATAGGTTGAGCTTTCTTTTTTAAAGTAAGATTTTTTTAAAGTAAGATTATGGCATCATGGTGCCTTTCATTTCTGTTTAACTTCCAGTGTAGCTTTCCATTTAGCTACCACACAGTCATGGAATGGGAAACAGTGATTTTTCACATTGTTTCTGTCTGGCTCACAGGTATGTCTGAACGACGATGTGTGGTCTGTGATCCTAAAACGTGGCCCTGCTTGTGGGGGTGATGGGGGTGCTTGGGTATTGGTGAAATCAGGAACATTAGTGATCTTCAAGTATGATTCCAGCCTACATATATCCTTCATCTCTTTGAAAATAAAACTCAAACTCCTGAATATAGGAAACCCTTTTTGGCCAATTTCAGTGGCTCTACATTTATTTATTGAGGTATTATTGCATATCTGTTTTATGTCAGACTCTGTTGTAGGCTCTGAGAATATAGTGGAAAACAGAAAGTACCTGTCCTCAGGCAGGTTGAGGGGATAGGTAATAAAATAATGAGAAAATAATTCAAATAATGACAGGTGCTATGGAGAAAAACCAGGATGGAGGACTAGGGAGATGAATGGTTGTTTTGGACAGGATGACTAAGAAAGGCCTCTTGCAGGAGGTGACATTGGTACAAAGAGGTGAAATGCTGATGGTTGCTGTGATTTGGGAGAAGCATTATAGCCTGAGGGTATGGTAAGTAAGAAGACCTTGAGGTGGAAACAGCCTGGAGTGTTCTAGGAAGAAAACTCAGCCAGGTGTTGCTAGAATAAAATGAAGGAGAGGAGATGAGGTCAAGAAGTGGGAGGGCTTAATCTTAAGACCTGGCATCTGTCCATGGAAAGGATTTTGGAGTCTTGGAAGGCCTTTGTAGGGTTCAGGTAGAGAAGTGTCATGGTCTGACTTGCATCTCATATTATAAGACACCTGACTCCTTTATGGAAAAGTGATTAGGGGGTATGGAGGGTGGGGAGGCAAGTGTGGAAGCAGGGAGACTTGAGGAGTTGTGTTAGAAGACCAGATGGAAGATAATGGTGTCCTTGACTGGAATGGTAGTCCTGGAGGAGTGATAGGGTTTGGGGTGTGTTTTAGAGACAGAGCTGACTGGGCTTGCTGATGTAGGTGTAAGGGATGGAGTGAGGTCAGGGATGTTCAGGTGTTTGGTCTGTGCTGTTCGTGTGTATTGGAGGGTGGGGAGATGGGAACTGACAATTTTCCTCTTCCTCTTTTCTCTTCCTTTTCTTTTCTTTTCCCCCTCTTCTTTCCTTTCTTGATTAATTCCCAAATTGTAGAGCTTTCCAACCTGGCTAGGAGTAGATCTTGTACTTGTGTCCTTGCTGATCTCCAGAATGAGCATGGTGACATTGATCATGTGAGAGATTCAGACTTCTTCCTTGCTAAATTTACCATCACTTTTAAGTAGGGGAAGTTGGGCTGTTTGGGGAAGGTGGGGGGAGTAAAGGACCAAATCCCAGAGACCTCTCTTTATTGTTCAGAAGTTCACTGTGTATCAGGAGATGGATTTGGCAGTATGCAATGTAAAACAAAACAAAACAAAAACAAAAAAAAAACAACAAAAACCCCCCCCAAAAAACAAAAAAAAATTTAAAAAACCAACCCTCTAGTTTCCTGCTGCTTTTTAGGGTGTGTTTTGAATACATTCTTTCACCTTGTGGAATATTATCTTTGAATTCCTGTGGGTTCAGATTTCTGACGGTGGGTCCCTGAGTGGCACTGTTTGGTGGGACAAAGGCAGTGTCCTTACCCTCTTTAAAGCAGCCCTGCGCTTCTGTTAGAAAGGTCTGGTTCCAAGGCCCTTGGGTGCTTGTGTGGCAGGAGAAACAGATGTGAAGTTCAGTGGAAGAAAAATACAAAGCAAAAAGCCATATTGACAGAACACAGTAATTTAAAAAACAAACAAACCTACCAGTCAGGCCTGCAGATCCAATCTTTGGATCCTGGCTTGGACTGGGAAAATTTTTGGTTTTGTCGGGAGTAGTATCAGCTGATCTCTGCACTCCCACAGAATCCTGCCAGAACCAACACCTGGAACCATAAGATTCCCAAAATTCTTAAGAAATGTTCTTTGATGGTGGTGGTGAGGGGGAGGAGGACATTGCTGCCAATGAGGAAGTTTCTAGAACTTAAAGGAATATAAAATAGTAATGATGTTGATAACCATGATTCCGTGAGTGCTTACACGTACCAGGCACTGTGCTATACTTTGCAATGCCTTACCTGAGTGAATCCTTACTGTAGTCCTATAGAAGAGATACTGAAGGGAGGGATCCCATTTTATTGATGAGGGAGCTGAGGCTTCAAGAGGTTGTGTAAATTACCCACTGTTATAGGCTAGTAGGTGGGAGAAATGTGAAACCCAAGTCTGTCTGTTTTCAGAACCCACACTCTAATCCAAATCATATATATTGGAAACAGTAGTGCACAAAGTTGGTCTTTTTCTAACACAATCTATGTGAATGATAATTAATACCAGTATCTATTCTGTTTAACACTAGACCATACACAGTGGGGGCATTAAAAAATATGTGACATTGTTCTTTTTCTCAAGCATCTTAGGTGTCAGAGAAGACATAATCTTAAAAAAAAATAGACAAGAGCTCAAGGCAGTAGGTAATGAAGTGCCTCATCAGAGCTATGGACAGATACCACAGATACTGAAGGGAGAGCAAGACACTGTGAGTGACCAAGGTCAAGGTGATAACTTTCCTCTATGATGTTACTATCTTTTCAGCTAATGGTGTGTAAAACACCATCTTAACTAATACTTAGGATGTACCGTCTACCAAAGGGTTGGTAAAATCCGCCTCTCGGAAGTACCATCAACATTTGTTTCAATAGGAGAATTTATCTCTGAATCCCAAGGAAGACCTCAATGGTATAGTTCCAGTGTTGTGTATAATGCAGTTTCTTGACTGAGTTCACCGGTCAGCATTTGTGGAGTGAGTGTCTTCTACAGGCTCTGTGTGAGGCCAGTGGGATTCCAGAATGAATGAGCTACAGCTCGTGCAGTCAAGGAGCTCAGAAGACACGAGGGCAAAAGCAAGACGTGCAAGGCTAGAGGGTGGGAAATCACTTCAGAGTCTGTTTCAGTAGCCCAGATGATAAGCTGGGTATATACACAAAGAATACAAAAATGGTAATTCAAAGGGATACCTGCACCCCTATGTGCTTAATAGCAGCATTATTTACAATAGTCAAGCTATGGAAGCAGCCCAAGTGTCCATCAGTTGATGAATGGATAAAGAAGATGCAGTGTGTGTGTGTGTGTGTGTGTGTGTGTGTGTGTGTTGGAATATTACTCAGCCATAAAAAAGAATGAAATCTTGCCACTTGCAACAACATGGAAGGAGTTAGAAAATATAATCTAAGTGAAATAAGGCCATCAGAGAATGACAAATACCATATGATTTCACTCAGATGTGGAATTTAAGAAACAAAACAAATGAACAAAGAAAAGAGAGAGAAAAAACCAGACTCTTAACTATAGAGAACAAACTGGTAGTTACCAGAGGGCAGGTAGGTGAAGGGATGAGTGAAATAGGTGATGGGGATTAAGAGTACACTTGTCATAACGAGCACTAATGTATAGAATTGTTGGCTCACTATGTGTACGCCGGAAACTAACATAAAGCTATATGTTCGTTATACTGGAAATAAATAGGAAAAAAGTAATTTCATCCAAAAAATTGTTTATATATTGAAATGATAATATTTTGGACATGTTGGGTTAAATAAAATATAATTTAAATTAAAAATACATACATACTTATGTGGTAAAATAAGAAGGGCATAAGCATGGAGTTCAGAGGAAAAGCAAGGCATCAGGGATAACTCCAAGACTTCTGAATGGACCAGTGGTGATGGTGGTGTCGTCTCATGAATGGAGTGTAGGAAGAGCAACATGTTTTTTGGAAGGAAGATAAATTATGTTTTGTGTGTGCTGAATTTGAGGTACTTATGGGTTGAATTATGTTCCCCCAAAGGATGTTGAAGTTCTAACTCCTAGTCCCTGTGGATATGACCTTATTTGGAAATGGGGTCTTTGCGGATGATCTAGCTAAGATATCATTAGGGTGGGGTCTAATCCAATATGGTGGGTGTCTTTATAAAGTGGGGAGATTTGGACGAAAAGGACATGCACATAGGAAGAATGTCATGTGAAAATGAAGACAGAGATTAGGGTGATGAAGCAGAAGCCAAGGAACCCTAAAGATTGCCAGAAAACCGCTGGAAGCTAGGGCAGGCACGGAAGAGATTCTCCATCACAGCCCTCAGAAGGCGCCAGCCCTGTAGATACTTTGATTTTGGACTTTTCGCCTCCAGAACTGTGAGGGAATAAATTTCTGTTGCTTAAGTCACCAGTTTTTGCTACTTTGTTATGGCGGCAGCCCTAGGAAACGAATACAGATTTTAGTACCAGGAAATGTGGTGCTGTGGTAACAGATCCCTAAAAATGTGGAAGTGGCTTTGGGATTGGGTAATGGCTAGAGGTTGGAGAAAGATTGCCTCGGAGAGAGTTTGGTAGGAACATGGATGTTAAAGGTGATTCCGGTGAGGACTCAGAACAGGAGAGCTGTCTACAGGAGAGCCATAGAGAGAGCCATCTTCTTAGAGAATACATAAATCATCGTGAACAGATTGTTGCTGGAAACATGAATGCTAAAGGTGCTTCTTGGGAGTTCTCAAGTGGAAATGAGGAACATGTTATTTGTAACTGGAGGAAAGGTGATCCTTGTAATGAAGTGGGAGAGAACTTGGCTGACTGTGTTCTGTTGGATGGAAGGTAGAACTTGCAGCTGAGGAGGTTTCTGAGAAAGTGTTGAAAGCGTGACCTAGTGTCCCCTTGCTGCTTACGGCAAACTGTGCTAGGGTAGAGATCCGTCGAAGAAGGAATTGTTAAGCATAAAAGAAACAGGACCTGAAGATTTGGAAAATTCTCAGCCTGTCCAAGAAAGTGTACTGTCTAAAGAACATCAGAGGTGTCAACCATCTCAGCAGAAATGCTTCCAGTGTGGGCTAAAGGGGACAGAGACGAGGTGAAACGAGGAAAGGCTATCAGACGAGGAAAGGCTATCAGACGTCTAGGATTCTACAGGGTGGAACTGACTCATTCATGGTCAAATGAGCCTTATCCTTCAAGAAAAGGAAAGAATGACCCTGAAGACAATTCAGAGCTCAGCAAGGTAGCTATCACCACCACGGTCCCTGAGGGCACAGATGTGGGGATCAGGGCCACCTCCTTGGTTCCAGAAGCCTGGGCTGCCACCTTGGGCTAAGGGGATGAGGCTGCCATCCTGCTGGGCCTGGAGGACAGAGCATCAAGCCAAAGAGGATTATTGCCAAGCCTTAAAATCTAATGCAATTTGCCTTGCTACTTTTCTAACTTCCTTGGGATAAAATAGTCCCCCTTTTCTCCTTCCAATTAACTTCTTTTTGGAATGGGAATCTGTATCCTATGCCTGTTCCAGTGATGTGTTTTGGAAGGAGATTATCAGTTGTCCAGTTTCACAACTGGGGAGGAATTTTGCTCCAGGACGAGTCTTATTCCAAGTCTCACCCATAACTGATTTGGATGATTTAGATGATGAGATTTGGGACTTTGAGTTGATGCTGGAATGATGAAGACTTTGGGGGATATAGTGATGAGGTCAGTGTATTTTGCATGTGGGAGGGACATGAATTTTGAGGAGCCAAAGAATAGATAAGTTATGTGTTATATTATGTCCCCCAAAAGATGCTGAAGTCCTAACCTCCCAGTACCTGTGGTTATGACCTTATTTGGAAACAGGGTCTTTGCAGATTGAGTTAAGATAAAGTCATTAGGGTGGGCCCTAATCCAAGATGACCCGTGTCCTTACAAAGAGGAGCAATCTGGCCGGAGGGCATCCACAGAGGGAGAACACCAGGTAAGGAGGAAAGCGGAGAGCAGGGTGATGCATCAGAAGCCAAGAAGCACCAACGGTTACAGGCAAACCACCAGAAGCCAGGAAAGGCATGAAGGAGATTCGCCATCACAGCCTGCGGAAGGCATCAACCCTGCTGATCCCTGGACCTTGGACTTCTGGCCTCCAGAACTATCAGAGGACACATTTCTGTTGTGTAAGTCCTACAGTTTGTGGTACTCTGTTACAGTAGTTCTAAGAACTTAATGCAGCACTAGTCGGTTTCCTGTGGTTGCCAGAACACATGATCATACACTTCGTTGCTTAAAACAACAGAAATTTATTCTCTTATAGTTTGGGAGGCCAGAAGTCCAAAATCAGTTTTTGTTGAGCCAAAATCAAGATGCCAGCAGGTTGGTTCCTTTTAGAAACTCTAGGAGGGAATCTGTTGCTTGCCGCTTCTGGCTTCTGGTGGTTGCTGGCATTCTTTGGGTTTTGGCCCCATTTCTTCCATCTGTCTTTGCAGTCACGTTGCCGCCTTCTCTGTGCATTTGTTGAATTTCTCTCTGCCCCTCCCTTATAAGAACATTTGTGATTGTATTTAGGACCCACCCAGGTAATCCAGGATAATCTCATCTCAGAATCCTTAATGAAGGCAAGGACTCTTTTTCCAAATAAGGTAACATTTACAGGTTCCAGGAATTTGGAGTTGATCTCTTTGGGGGCCATGATCAGCCTACCACAAGTCCTCTGGTCCTGAGGTGGGAATGTCCAGCGGTCAGTCAGATGTGAGTCTGAAGTCCACAGGAGAGGAAGTGACCAGAACATATTTGACAGCGAAAACCATGAAAAGTGGATATGAGCACCCACACGGAGGACGAGGGGGCCAAGGACAGAACTCTGGAGAATGTCTGCTTTAGAGAGGTGGATGGAAGAAGATGATCCAGTAAAATGGGCTGAAAAGATGATTTAGAGGCAGAAACAGAACCAGGAAGGTATGTTGTCCCTGGAAGCCAATGAAGGATTTTTTTTTTAAAAGTCTTTCATATGCTACAACACGGGTGAACCTCGAGGACGTTATACATTGTGCTAAATGAAATAAGCCAGTCACGAAAAGACGAATGCTGTACAATGTCACTTATATGAGAGTTACTTAGTGTAGTCAAAATCACAGAGACAAAGAGCAGAATGATGTTTCCCAGGTGCTGGGGAGAGGGGGCAATGGGCAGTTGTTGTTTAATGAGTTCAGAGTTTCAGTTTTACAAGATTTGAAAAGAGTTCTGGAAATTGGTTGAACAACAGTATGAATGTACTTAACACTACTGAGCTGTATACTAAGAAAGGTTAAGATGGTAACTTTTATGTGTATTTTGCCACCATGAAAAAGAAAGTTCTTGCATTAGTATTTTGTTCAGTGTCAACATTGTCCCTTTAAGTAATATAAATGTTTCCTAATGCAAGTGAAGGCAATCTGTGCCTAATTTTTTCATTAAATTTTCTTCCCCCCCCCTTTTTTTTTTCAAGAGGGAGGTGAGGAGGGGCAGAGGGAGAGGGAGAATCTCAAGCAGATTCTACGCCTAGAATGGAGCCCAGTACGGGGCTCAGTCCCACAACCCTGAGATCATGACCTGAACCAAAATTAAGAGTCAGACGCTTAACCGACTGAGTCACGCAAGCACCCTAAATATTCTATTAATAAATGATTTACCTAGCATACATATTAGACATGAGAGTAAAAGGAGTTAAAGTGAAACTTAAGAGAAGGGTTTTTTAAATCGTAAGAAATATCTCAACAAAAGTTTTTTTAGTAATATCAATAACAATAGTATTTTCAAAATGTTATGTAATTTCTGGGGATAGAATTTTTTAAAAAGCAAGACATTTTCTGGCTATACCTAAACTAGAGGTAATATCAAGGTTCTATGAACTGCTTTATAGTAGAGAGGGGAAGCCAGGTCTGAGCAGGAGAACACACGCTGTTTGGATAATGGGGCCCAGACATTCTCATTGAAGGATCTGTGTGTATGCTACAGGTATTCCAGGCCTAGCTCAGCATCCCATTTTTCCCATAAGAATGTAGGTTGGGGCCCAAGATGTCTGCATTTGTTTGGGTCCTCTGGAAAGCAGGCAACAAGACAGAATTAAAAGTGCAAGAGATTTATTCGTGGAAATGTCTGTGAAGGGTAATGGAGTGAGGAAACCAAAATAACAAGAGAGAGCCTTCAGACTATACAGGTCTGACCCCTATGAGAAGAGAGGAGGAAGGAAGGATTGGATAGGAGGAGCCTCAGATTACAGTACAGCTAGAGACAGGCTCAGCCAGACTGATGCGAAGCCTGAGAGCGTCCCTGTCGGGAAGTGACCTTGATCTAATGTCCCCGCTGTGCTCAGTCATGACTGGGAGCAGACCCACGACTCAGCAGGAACGCTGTTGCAGATCCCAAAGGTGCAGTGGCTGGAGGTCATAGCAGGTTTTGTCTTGAAGGGAGATCTGAGGGGTGCCCCTCCATGGCCGCACAGTAGTTTTACCCACATTCTAGAAAAGCATCTCAATACGGGAACCCCTGTGTGAATTTGCTGAGGCATCTTCATTATGGTGATTCATAAAACTAACAGCACTTCTGAGTCTCCGTGGCCCTGCAGGTCGCCTTCAAGACAAGCTCGGATGCTTTTGATGTTTCTCTATTTAGACTGCTAAACAGCAGTGAGAAGAACATATTTTTCCTCAACCCAGCCTCAGAGAAAATCTCTCACACCAGAGTTATTTTCTAACTCACAGTGTTTTTTTGATTCGTTGAGAAATGTGTGGGTTTTTTTTATAGTAATATTTTTTTATTATGTTAGTCACCATACAGTACATCCCTGGTTTTTGATGTAAAGTTCCATAATTCATTAGTTGCGTATAACACCCAGTGCACCATGCGATACGTGCCCTCCTTACTACCCATCACCGGCCTATCCCATTCCCCCACCCCCCTCCCCTCTGAAGCCCTCAGTTTGTGCGTGTGTGTTTTTGAACATAGAAATCTGTTATAACGCTCCATCCCCAAAGGGTAATCATTGTTTTCAAAAAGGTATATGTTCTTTATTTTTTAAGCAAGTGTTAATACCATTAACCCTTGAACTACCTGGGTTTACACTGCGTGGGTCCACCGACACATGGGTTTTTTATAGTATGGAACTATAAATGTATTTTCTCTTCTTTATGATTTTCTGAACATTTTCTTTTCTCTAGCTTCCTTTATTGTGAGAATACAGCATATAGTACATGACACGTATACAGTAGGTGTTCATTGACTATTTTTGTTGTCTATAAGGCTTCTGGTCAAGAGCAGGCTATAGTAGTCACGTTTTTGTGGAGTCAAAAATTATATGCAGATTTTTTTTTTAAAGATTTTATTTATTTATTTATTTGACAGAGATAGAGACAGCCAGCGAGAGAGGGAACACAAGCAGGGGGAGTGGGAGAGGAAGAAGCAGGCTCATAGCAGAGGAGCCTGATGTGGCTCGATCCCATAATGCCGGGATCACGCCCTGAGCCGAAGGCAGACGCTTAACCGCTGTGCCACCCAGGCACCCCTATATGCAGATTTTTAACTGTGTGGCAGGTCAGTGCCTCTAAGTCTGCATTGTTCATGGGTCAGCTGTGTGGAGTTTTCAGTATGATTTCAATGAAAGACATGAATTCAAGTTTCTCCCCCCCCCAGGTGTCATTTCTGTGGGATCAGAAAAATGACCTTGTTTTGTATATCTAGCCACCAATTCTTTTTATTGTTTGTGCATATACTGAGTAGACAATAGTCCTTCAATGAAAATTACTTTTAAAAGAAACCATAGAATTTTTTCCTTTGTATACTATAACAAAAGGCATTGCTTTATTTTCATTAAATTTATGTACAGTATAGTAATTTTTTAAATCTTTTAAACTCATCAGAAAGGGCATTTTTACTTGTATAATGGAAACAGAATCAGTTAAAGAGTCCTCCCCACAAATTTCTATTAATCATTTTCATTTACTTAATTGTTCTAATTTATGAATATTTTTAGCCACTGACAATCTAATTAGTCTCACAAACATCTCCTCTTATTCAAAGTCCCTCAGTAGTTGAATACCATGTCCCCTTTGGATTCTACAGGAATTTGGACAATAACTGTGAAGTATTTGGTCAAAGGCTGGGGGTTGGGCTGCCCACATATCGTGAAAAATAGAGAAGAGAAGCATTACCTTTCAAGTGAATTTGGTTTTACAAAGACGAGTCTGCTCCTGAGTATTCATTCACCGCATCCCCATCGAGGGTTTTAGGAAGTCAGTCTGTTTACACTGTATCTTAAGTCAAGGGTCGTATTTTTATACAAGGTTTGCCAAACCGAGTTATACTGTAGCAGTGTTCTGCCAACACAAAGATTACAGGATCAGGCCCTTTGTGAGCACTTGTTTGCCAAACAGTCCGTCGTGTTTTATCTAGACACCCCAACCTCCCAGATTCATTTGGAAAACTCGATTGTGTTTATCACACGATGATGACAAAGTGGTGAAAATAAAAACTACTACACAAAGTGATATTTTCAAGAGAGACAAAAGGCATTGATCCAGACAGGCTTTAGAGAAAGACAGGCTTTGTGGCCACCACTTGGGTATTTGAAAGCAGCAGAATTACTGTTTTTCAGTTATAGTGGGGCTGCATTCCACATTGAACTTTTTAGACACATATTTTCTTGCATACTGTTCCTCAAAGTCAGATTTCCATGCCCCCCATTACCATTTACCTTGACTGTTGGCTATTTTTTTTTTCTAATTTAGGCAGGCTCCCCGCCCAATGTGGAGCTTGAACTCAGCACTCCGAGATCAAGACCTGAGCTGAGATCAAGAGTCAGACACTTCACAGACTGAGCCACCACCCAGGCACCCTGACTATTGGCTATTTTTTAAAAGAGTTCTGGAATATTTGATAATTATGAAAAATCAAGGTTGGAGGTTTTCTTCCCGTAGGATTATATTATTGATATATTTTGCTAGAGGGGGAAAAAAGTGATCAGCTTTATATTCAATAAAATCAGAGATGACAGGACCTGCATTTACAGTTGCACCTGTATGTTCACTACACATTAGTAAAGGATCCAAGCACTAGAAACTGCTTCTTTGTAATGTTATCAAGTAGATGTGGAGGGTGAATTTCACAAAAAGAGAAGCTGGAGTTATGCCCTCGTACTTTTGACAGTGCTCGTGAAGAGCAGTGTACCAGACCCTCAGCACACCAAGGTTACGCTCTGCTCTTTTTCCTGGAGTGCTTCTAGGGTGGATCTGTTTCACTTGGTCTGGCGAAGTCATCAAACTCTATTCAAGAAGACAGACTGGGTGGCCTCCATTCAGCATGCTGGACAAGAACGATGGGTGAATTTCCAGAAATGGTAGGCTGCTCTGCTTTGCCTCTGTCTCCATGAGAAATGGAGAAGGTTCATGCCGCTCCATGGGAAGTTGAGGGGAGAGCTGATTGCCCTCGATGAAGTCAGATCCTACTCAGAGGAGCAAGGTTTGACCCCATGTAGGAAGGTGCCACTGATACAAATATTTCTTAGATGGTACAACCATGGCTGGTCCCAACTTATGACTAGAAAAAGAGGATTTACTAAAAGATACCATTTTTTTGTTGGTTAGCAAAGACCGTAAGCCAAGGAGAAAGCCTGAATGCATGTGATATCTGCACAGCATGAACAGTCTTTCGAAAGGAGGGATTCAGCATGTTTTAATCTGATTTATGGCCATATAATTCCCAGGAGGAAGTCACTCCATCCAATTACATAAGCTAGAGGAGCCCATGAATAGTCAGCATCTGAACATGGGGAGATAAACCAGTACAATCAAGAATAACTATGGGGGTGCCTGGGTGGCTCAGTTGGTTGAGCACCTGACTCTTGATTTTGGCTCAGGTTATGTCTCAGGGTTTTGGAATCAAGCCCTGAAACAGACTCTGTGCTCAGCAAGGAGTCTGCTTGAGATTCCCTCTTTCCCTCTTCCTCTGCAACCCCCCCATGCATATGTGCAGGCTCGCTCTCTCCCTCTCTCTGTCTCTAAATTAAATAAATCAATCAAGGGGTGCTTAGTCAGTTAAGCATCTGCCTTTGGCTCAGGTCATGATCTCAACATCCTGGGATCGAGCTTCGCATTGGGCTCCCTGCTCAGTGGGGAGCCTGCTTCTCCCTCTCCCTCTGTCTGCTGCTCCCCCTACTTATACTCTCTCTCTCTCTGTCAGATGAATAAATAAAAATTTTAAAATAAATAAATCTCTTTATTTTTTTTAAAAGAATAGCTATGAAGGTGGCACTGATCATTCAAGGCCAACTGTTAAAGATGAACGCATACTTTTTTCAGAAGTCTATTAATGTGCTTATGCACTCCAGGACCTTAGATTCTGAACAAAAATGGGTAAAATAATTTAGAATGATTAGGGAGAAGTCAAATGGAAAATGTGAATGAAATAAATGGCTTTTGATAGTTTTTAGGGGTGCTTAATAATACAAATGAATGGCTGACAAAATGTTGCAATAAATATTAAGATCAACTAGACTTGCTCTAATAAGACAATAATTTGCAATTAACACAGTAAATATTTCATGCAAGTAATTCTACAGTGTTGAAAGGTTTGGAAATTATAAAAGCAGAATATTCCTTTTTTCATTTTGCACTTCACATTTGAATTTGCTTACAAAACTTTTTTACATAGATAAAAGAATAATCTGACAGTTCCTCAAAAGATTGGGCATAAAGTTTTTGAAACAGATGAACATAGGGGAAAAACAAAAAGAGGGAGGCAAACCATAAAACAGACTCTTTAACTGTAGAGAACAAACTGAGGGCTGCTGGAGGGGAGGTGGGTAGGGGGATGGGTTAAATGGGTGATGGGCATTAAGGAGGGCACTTGTCATGATGAGCACTGGGTGTTATATGTAAGTGGTGAATCATTAAATTCTCCTGAAACGAAAAAAAAAAGAAAAAAAAAGATTGGTCATAAAGTTTTCATATGGCCCAGCAGTTCCACTCCTAAATATGAAATGAAAACATGTCCACATAAAACTTACACACAAATTATATAGTAGTATTAGTCATAGTAGCCAAAAAAGTAGAAATGACTCAATTGTTATCAACTGATAAGTGGGTAAATAAAATGTAGTATAACCAACAAAATGGAATATTATTTAGTTATTGAAAGGAATTACTGGTACATGCTTCACCATGAACCTTGAACATATTATGCTCAACAAAAGAAATCCTACACAAAATGACTCTATTTATATGAAATGTCAGAACAGGCAAAGCTATAGCAACAGAAAGTAGAGGGGTTGCTAGGGGCATGGTGGGGATAGGAGCTGGAGGACTGCTGGTGGATATTTGGTTTCTTTCTGGGGTGATGAAAATGTTCTCAAATTGCTTATAACAATAGTTGCACAACTCTGAAATATACTAAAAATTCTTGTGCTGAACACTTGAAATGAGTGAATTGTACAGCATGTGAATATATCTCAGCCAAGCTGTTCTGTGAAAAAAAGTGAAATGTCAGTCCATCCCCATCAGAACTTTCACAAAGGTGAATAATTGGTATTTGAATGAATAAGAGCTTACATGAAAATGTAGACAACATCTGCGTTAAAGGAGCAAGGCTGAGCAGCGGTAGCTTTAACCTAGGAGAAACTGATAATGTTTATTCCAAGGTGCTCTGAAACCCACAGTGGCTGAAGTCTGCTGATGCACACTTGGGACCACTTTGAAGGAACAAGTGCATGTTCTTGCACTCTCTGGCACGCGTTCCCTGGCATTCTGTTCTCCATATGAAAATTGTTTGCCCGGTCAGGTCTGATTACTTTATTATATGTTCCCCTCCGAGTGCAAACACTGTGTGGGAAAAACATTTTCAACTGGAAGAAAAAAAATGTGACTATCGTAAGAAGAGGGCAACGAGTCAGATTTGACCTCTGTTTTAAAGCAATACGTAAGAAAAAGTATCTTAATGAGTAAAAATAGCTTAAATGGACAAAGTAAAAAACAAAACATAACAAATCAAGGAGGAAGTATTTTCTGAGACGGAGAAAAACACTGTGTGTGTCCCACTTCGTCAGATCTTGGGTACAGCCTGGAGAACTGCAGTTGCTGTGGGTATGAGACCTAGTGAGATGATTTCAGGATATTGTTTCTGACAACTCTGAATTTCTTGCTTTAAGGGAATGTGGAAATATCATGTGTCTATCTCGTTTATATAGAGATAGATAATTTTTCAAGTAAAAGTTGTTTTCACATTGGAGAAGGATAATTTTCTTGTTTTTCATACCTGTACTTATATTTTAGCCTTTTCTTTCTCTGCTCTATCCCACTTCCTTCTTTCCCTCTACCAAACCAAACCAAATAAAACAATGCAAAGGAACAACCAAAAAAAATACTGCTCCAGAAAAAGTCAAGAGTATCAGGACTGCAAGCCACTTCTGGGAATATCATGCCTCAAAAATAATTTCATTTCAAGACTACTTCTGATGTTTTATGTTTACACTGCAGTGTAAATATGGGCTCATGGTTTCTATTTGCATGGCTTTGTTATTATTTTTTAATATTAAATTTAATATTTTTTCTCTCTTTTGTTGAAGTTCTAAGTTCTTCCACTCTTCTCTCCAGCCTGGTGAGCATCTTTACATGCATAACTTTAAAGTCTTTATCAGGCATATTGCTTATCTCTATTTCATTTAGTTCTTTTTCTGAGGTTTTGTCTTATTCTTTCTTTTGGAGCATATTCCTCTGTCTGCCCATTTTGCCTGGCTTTCTGTTTGTTTGCATGATTTAGGCAGAGCAGCTACTTCTAAACTTGAAGGAATGGTCTTGTGTATGGTTGTCCCTTATGTAGACATTGTATACTTGGTGAATTTGGCTGGCTGGCTGGAGCTGTGGCTGGTGTGGGCTGGGGTTGTTGGGGCACACTGTGTTGAGGCTGCCCTGGTAGGATGGCTGGCGCTGAAGTGGATGTGGGCCAGGGGGCTCCTGAGGCTCTTTACACAGAGGGTGCTCTAGAAGGACAGCTGAAGCTGAAGTGGGAACATGGCTTTATTAGCTGTGCACATGGCATATTGTTTCAATTATGTCAGCATTTTCACCCACCACAGCCTTTGCACTGGACCAGCTCTTAGCTAAGGAGTCTAGACTTTACCCCAGTGCAGTATAAACATGTTTGCTTGATTTTTATCTGAAAAAAAGAAAAAGACATTTAAACTGTAATACTATTTAATATGGACATAGTGGGCATATATAATTTATAAGTAAAATACATATATGAAGGACACGTTCTCATTACTTTGTTTCTGATAAGGATGTTTGAGCACAAAGTTTGGAGAGCCCTCTCCTTTCTTCTTTGCCTTCTCTAACTTATTCTTGTACTCTAGCCTCATGCTTCATTTCCATTGGTTCCTCTTCTCACCCTGAACCATTAAGCTAAGGGAACACAGGCACATATTTGGAGCCAAGAATACCTCAGGGTTCGTGAACAGACACACATTCCCATGAAAACCTGAGGACAGCCACACTTCCAGAGCCAACTATTCTTAACGACCATTTCAATAGAAGGCCCAAGAGGATAGTTGAATAAAAGGAGTGGTTTTATTTTACTAACCAAAGACTTGAAAGTGAGATACAAGCTAAGTGAGTTTCTTCCAGGTTTGACCTGTGGTTTCTTTCGGCTTTGAAGAATTGATGCATCATCCATTTTTCCAGATTTGGAGCTTTTGATCAATAATATAACTCTAATCTCAAGATGCTTATAATCATTTAAATACTTATCAAGTACATATTTTGTTTAGATACTATAGGAAAAAATTAGAGAAATATTTGTTCTTGTAGAGTTTACGCAGTAGTTGGGAAGAGAATATGCACATTCAGAATACATATTTTTCATATACAGAATATATATTCCATGTTAACACACATACAGAAAATCAGTGAATACTCAAGATTTTATATGAGACAGCCTTGGTTCATCAGTAAAAAGAGATGACTGTCCTGCTAGCAGGTGACTGGACCAAATGAACTCTTGCAGAGACTTCTAGCTTTCCAAGAGATGGCCTAGGCTTTAATGGAGGAGCTAGCAGTAAAAGTCCTAGGAGATTGGAAAAAACAGAAGTCACTGTGGGCCAGTGTTCTTGGAGAAAGTTTCACAAGCAAGATGAGACTTGAACTCCCATTGGAGAAGCAGGATATGCAAAGAGGAAAAGGTAGGAACACACAGAACTTAGTAAGTAAACCTTCCTTACTGATGAGGCTACAGCTGGAGCCATACATTGGCATGTGTTTTTAACTCCATCCTGCCATGGCTGTTCTTTGCCCAAGGTCATGGCAGTCAAGTGCCAGAGGCAGGAGCTTCCTGCCTCTGCTCCTATCCAGTATGCCAGTGACCCGTCCTGAGTGGGGCAGGGAGGTTTGTTGCAGATCAGCTTAGAAAGTCTGGATGCTGTGACAAAGTGAAAAGCATAGTGCAATCTCTGTTTCAGGAGCATTAGCTCAATTGCAGTGTATAAAATGGACGAAAAGAGAGGAAAGATTGGAATCAGGAACACTCGTGAGGTGATCTGTTGCTATTACCTAGTTTGAGGTAGACAGGGTGAGGTGACAGTGAGGTTTCCAAGTAGAAATAAGCACAAAGAATTGGATCCATCCGCTGAGCTCAGGAGAGAAGTCAGGGCTGCAGACTAAGATTCAGATGTGCTCTGCGTAGACATCGTGACTAAAGACTCGACTGTATCATCCATCTCTGTAGGAAATATTGCGGTGATGGAGAATCACTGAGCTAGTATGAATATGGAGGAGAGGAAACACCAGCCTACATTTCACACTTGGTAACCTCATCTTCCCTCTCTGCATCATTTTCTGACTAATTCCTTAGACATCCCCAGCACGGAGGAGTACAGCACCCGCACACAGGCTCAGAACCCTTGGTGTAACACTACCCATTTCCTAATAAGAGTCATCAGAAGTAGTATTTCTTACTAGATTCTAGACCTTCACGTTAAGAGAAAGAAGTGGTAACAGAAATCAGAATGATAATGTTGGAAGAGATTTTAGACATTTAACCACTGATAGTTCAAGACTCAATTTAAGCATTACATTTCTCTGCCCCTTTACTGCCTCTTCCCCACCTCCCCCAGATTTGGGTGTCCCCTCTTTGGTGCTCCAGGACCACTCATGCCATTATTACCGCCTTCATTGTATCGAATAGTAATGTTTGTTACACTTGTTTCTTCTGTAGACTCTGTACATCTTGAGGGGAGAGATTTTTGTCTTATTCGTCCTTATCCCCAGTACCTGATACAAAGTAGATGTTCAATAATTGTTTGTAGATTAACTGTCCTTCCAACCCCCTAATATAGTTTCTTCTTCTTACAAATCTGGATAAGGAGCATCCCTAGTTTTCAAATATTTTGACTGAAAGAAATTCCTCTTCTGAATCCAGTAAGATTTTTAAACATTTGACCAATTATATAGATCAAGACACATTGTTTCCTGATAAATTGCATATAGCTGCAACTGCACAAAGAAAAAGTCTTATTTGTCCCAAAGTGAGTTTTTATTGGTACACATTCACTGGCAAAAGGAAAATATGAACTTGAAGTAGACTAGACACCACTTTGGTTAGTGTAGGCTTGTGGGCAGTCTTTCTATGTCCGTTCTCATGATGCCTAAAATTACAGTCTATATATGTAGAGGGCAAGGACCATGTTTGCTTTTTGTTCACCATTACATACCCACTGTCTTACAGTATGATGAATGTTTCCAAGTGAACACTGAATGACTAAGTCCATTGTTTCCTAAAGTCTGGTCCTTCAAAATAGGCTCCAAAGGTGGTCTTTGAAAAAATGCCCTTCAATCATATCATATGTGCAGGAAAAGTTGCATAATTTAGCCTTCTGCAGAGATGTGCAATGTGCATAAGTATGTTAAATTATGCATAGCACGTTAATGTTTAGCCCCACTGTAGAGCCTGTTTGACCTGATCTAACCCAGTATTTCCCAGAATCATCTGTAATTGTGAGTAGTTTAACCTTTCCAAGATTCAGGTTTCTGATATATGTGTGGAGGGGATGATAAAATTCTTTGGTACATAGCTCAAAGAAATGTTGGAAGAATCCAATACATTAACATATTGAAAATGCTTTTATGTAAAATTCTATTTAAATGTAAGATATTAATGCCATTTCCTGATTATTATTACTGCATGCACTGTTCTCCAAATAGATGGCATGTGAATTATATCTCAATAAACATCGTTAGGTTAGGTGGGTAGGTAGAGAGAGGTAGAGTGAAAAAATTGGAAAAATGAAAAAAACCTCATACTTCTGGAGACCATGAGGTTTAGAAAATTTGAGTTGTTGTGGCTACTAGGGTCTGATTCTTCTCTGTGCTCTGGGCTTTCTCTCCTTTGCTAGCCTAATGATGTCTTTCCATTCAATCGCTTATTCATTCATTCATTTATACAACAAATACTATTAAGCACTGAAGATGAGATGCCATTTTGGTTGGTATAGGCATATGGATAGTGCATATAAGGAAACAAAAAAATCTCTTAAGTTCATGATTTTGAGGAAAAGGCAGACATGGAAACAAATAATCATAAAACAGTGAAGAATGTGCCATTGTGGTAGGACATACAAAGAATGCTGGGGTGCTGCCGATTTCTCAGAGCAAGGGCCCCATCAGAGGAAAGTAGAGAAGTTTGAATTGAGTCTGGAAAAAGTTTCCCAGATAGACAAGGCATATTAAGGGCAGCCAGTTCCTATTCAAAATTATAATTCCTGCTTCCTTTATTTATTATTCTTTCCTGCCAGCTGCTTCTTTAACTTCCCATAATCATGGCCTCGCCCCCGAACTTCAGGACTGTTCTTTTATTCTTTCTGTGACTATTCAGAGAGACTCAATGAAAGTTTGTAGAAGAGGGGTACTTGGGATTTTATGGAATGAGAATTTTGGATCTCCCTTTCTATCTCTTCTTGTTTTCAATAAAGCGCAGCTCAACTTGATGTGTAAAATTTTAAAGTATTGAAAGTTAAAATGACACGTTTAGTTAAGATTTTCATATGTTTAAAAATAACAGTTGGTAGACTATTGAGTATATTAGCATTTAGAATGAATTTTAGCTCTATGATAAAGTACCACTTTGTATTTGAGGCTAAGCTGTCAACTTAGAAGAAAAGAGTTAGGAGAAGTAAATTATTAATTCATTTGTCAGCCCGGGTTGTAAGAGAATGAGGTTTATGCTGGCACTCTGACTTTACAACATCTGAAAACGCTCATGTCCACTTTTTTTTAGATCCAGCAGTATCTCTATGGCCAAATTAATTTCTTTTTTACATTTATTTAAGAATATGGCTTTTACATTACAATCTAACACATATGTCTTCTTACCCCTTTTATAATTTTTTTGAAAAGTTAAACTCGAAATATATCCAAGAGTTCAAAGCTGAATTATAATTGACTATATACATGTAACATATGTATGTAGACTATAAATTTCTAAAAAGTGTATTTCTTCAGAAATATGTGTGCTCTGGGATGACAGGTCAAAGCTTTAAATTCTACTTTCCTTAGCCTATTTTATTAGTTGCCAGAGAAATAGTAGAGATTTATTTTTTTACCCACTTTTGTAGCTCAAACGTCCATTAAATGAATTAATAGATGCAAAAGAGCTTGGAAAAGTGCCTGGCATCTGGTAGGGGCTAAGTAAATGCAAGCTCTTGTCATTCCTATGATTTCTCCAAAGACTTTTCTTTTAACTCACATGCTGTGACATGAACTATCACCATCTGGGTTGACTCAAGCCACTTACCCGAATCAGAATAAAACTTTTAGCCCTGGAGTCATTTCCTGTCCTTTCTAATTGTGCATAGGAATATACTAAAGAGAGATAACTCCACCAGCGATCAACTGAGCAAATGACTGCGAGTTCCTCATTCCCCGTGTGTGCACATGCACCACCAACGCAATGAAAACCAACTTGAGAGCATGAGAGAAAAGAGACTACGGAAATAGACTTTAAAAAAGAATTCAGTTTAAGTGGAGAGTCATGGGACAGGTCAAAATGGGCAGGGGAAAGAATTTTAGAGAAATGGAAATGTGGTGCAGGTGGCCACCCTGAAGCTAATTTAACTTGGGTCATCTCTGATCTCTTCCAGCTGTGAGCATGTGCATGTGGCCCAGTGGCCCAGATGTTCTTCCTCGGTCTTTATGTTGCACAGCCCATAAAATTAAAACAGGATTGGAATTTAATTCTAGGCCTTTCAGAGTCCAATCATCAATATTTAATGGAGCTGTTCTGTGAAAATATAGAGTCCTGCTAAGGGAGGCCCTGGTTTGGGCCAAGGCAGCCTCCTATAATTTCTCCTCCGTGACTGCTGCCTTCCTTCCTTCACTGCCCCCACCCCGCTCCAATTTTATTCTTCTCAGAGAATTGCTCCTCACCTCGGAAGCTCCCAGGTCATGTAAATGTGTGCTAATTTCTAGGTATGAGCTGGAGATCTATGAAAAACACAAGCACTGAGCTACTTTGTACAGCACAATTAATTGAAGATATTTAATGAACATGCACTAGGTATTTCGATGTCGGTGACCCAGTCAGCCACGTGAGGAACACAAGTGAAACAACGAAGCATGGACCTTGGCCTTGGGAAACCTGCAGTCTGGTTGTGGAGGAAAGATGACCCCATGTAAGAGCAGCAGAGAACAGTACAAAATTCCTCTGTAGCTGTTCAGAGCAAAACAACATGCATCCTTCAGTAGCTACCTCTGGTTGTGACTTTGGATTCAGGTCACTCCTGGATAGGCGGACAGTCGGGCCTGAAAATCCCAGTGGAACACAGAGGAGATCTGGGTCATGTCCGTACCAAACTGCATTTACGGTGGAGGGCCCCAAATGTAAATTCCTGAAAGCCACCCTGCAAAATAAATCCCTTTTCTCTAGCTAGTCCCCTGGCAGAGCAGGGCCTATTTGACCAACATTTTCATTGCTGAGGAGGCATCTGTCATGCAGTCCAGTAAGTTGACCAAGAAGCAATGTTACGATAAAGAGTTGATGGCTAGTTGGAGCTCGTTTTGTTGCAATAGTCTGGCTGACATCCTATGCACATCGGTCACAGAGTCTGACTTAAATTCTCTCCAGAGACAACATGGACACATGGAGGACCAAAGGGGAAAGGTGAAGAGTTATTAAGGATATCTGACTGCCAGAAACACAATCAGAGTCTTTTTTTGGACATTCGCTCTGAGTAGAGGATGAGGAGTCTAGAATTCAGTCCAAATTTCTGTTGCATATTATCAGAAACAAGAGTGCGAAAGTTCAGGAAATTCTTTAGCCTGACCTGTCAAAATAATAGCCGTTATATTTTGACACTTTTTGCATTTGGAAAACAAATGAGTGTCTTAACTTATGTGTAGAAGCTTACTCAGTATAATGCAATATTCAGATTTTAGATATCCGGAAGGATTTTTATCAAGCAGGCAAAATTCTGAATGCTTTGTCTATTTCTGGACGTTCAGGAAAAGGTATGCATAAAAAGAGACTTCGAATATATGTCAGACATACATATCTATGAATTTAACTTCTCATCCTTTCTCTGTTAGAAGTTCAGCTTAATTACATTCAGTGAGTGTTAATAGAGGGTTCATTATGTGCAAGAGAGTGTGCTAGGTGCTAAAAACTTTAAAAACTCAGAATTCAACTAGGGAAGTGTAAGCGAAGACAATTATAATATCAGGAATAAGTACTAAATAAATGCCCAAAAGCTGCTAGTCAGGATCAGAGAAGTCAGTGACATAAGAGGCAAAGACAAAGGGTCTCACATTCTAAGCTAAGCAGACGGTATGAGCACTGGCCTGGAGCAGGGGGCCCTGTCGGGCACCTCTGTGAATGGAAAGTGTTTGGGCTCAAGTGGGGGATGTGAGGATGGCCAGGATGGGAGATGAAGTAGGAAAAAAATGGTTTGGACCAGATCAGTGGGGTGCAGTGAAGATGATGTTTGCATTAAAACCCGTCTGAAGGTGTCTGAAGAGCGCAAGCTTCAGGTAGGAGCTTTGGAAAGGTAATTTTGATGGCAGTGTGAGTAGGGAAGTGATGAGAGTGGAGGTATCTGAGATAGGGGTTTGATGTTGGCAATCCCTTGCATCACACTTCGCGGGAGGTGGTGGCCGCCTGAGCTGATCAGGACAGTGACAAAGACCTGTCGTGAGAAAGAGAGGCCTCATGGAGGAGGAATAGGCCAGATGTGGCTTAGACAATACAGAAACACAGGGGATAGAAACATAGACACCAAGCGAGATCTGGTGCAAGTTGATTATGAAAGCAAGACAGCCCCAGTTACGGAGATTTGTCATGAAAATACCATGTACCCCATGTATCTTTCTGGGTCATTATCAGCTGTTACTGGTTTATATCTTTTAAAATATCTGCAATTTTTTAAAAGATTTTATTTATTTATTCAACAGAGAGACAGCCAGCGAGAGAGGGAACACAAGCAGGGGGAGTGGGAGAGGAAGAAGCAGGCTCATAGCGGAAGAGCCTGATGTGGGGCTCGATCCCACAATGCTGGGATCACGCCCTGAGCCGAAGGCAGACGCTTAACCGCTGTGCCACCCAGGCGCCCCAAAATATCTGCAATTTTAAACACCGTGTATCTTCTTGCATTCTCAAATGGTGCTTTGAACCACTTTTCAGTTGTTGGCGTATTCTTTCACAGTTTTGCATTATCAGTGGAAAGCATATATTCTAATAATTCCTATTCCTTTTTCCTAGCCAATGAGAATGGCTTAATGAGCTATAGACAATACTTTAGTAGTGTTATATGATTAGTAATACTTATGATGGCCTCATATATTTTGTGTAATGACTCCCTCTTGGGGTGTGAGTTTGATTTTTGTGGTAGATTTTACATGGTACTTAACCTTCCTTCTTTTTTCCCTTTCATAATTATATTTCATAATTATATTTAGAAGATTATCACCTGCCACAGGCAAATCTCTTCTCCAGCCTTTTAATAAACAGGGCAGACCTGGATTCAGGAGGGGATGATCAGAGCAGGCCTCTAAAGCCTTCTGTAAGTGGTGACTCCTAGAGCTGATTGGCTTCTGGGCTGAGCAATAACCTGACTTCAGGGCCTCCTGGGGTTGCCAGAATCTTGCAAGAGACCAATCGTTCGGTTACCACAGGAGTCTCAGAAAAAACTGGTAGCAGCATGCCAATAACCTTCAGACTATTATTAGGTTTCTTGAGCCCATACCAGTCCTGCCTTCAGCAAAGACCCAAGCATCCTTGGTTGGTATAGGAAACCAAGGGACAGCCAGTCTGTCTGTCTGTCTCTCTCTCTTTCTCTCTCTTCCTTCTTGCCCATTTTTTAAAATTTAAATTTAAATTTAAATTCAGTTAATCAACATATAATATATCATTGGTTTCTGAGGTAGAGATCAGTGATTCATCAGTCTTACATAATATGCACTGTTCATCACATCACATGCCCTCCTTAATGTCCATCACCCAGTTTCCCCATCCCTCCACCTCCCTCCCCTCCAGCAACCCTCAGTTTGTTTCCTCTGATTAAGAGTCTCTTATGGTTTGTCTAAGGGACAGGCTTTTTAAAGTGCTGAATTTTCAAGTGCAAGGAAGTAGGTGCTTTCCCTGAGGGAGTAGCAAGATGGACAGTGAGTACGTGGTCATTTAATTTTTAGCCTCTTATTGATGTGATTCAGCATGTTAAGATTTGCTTAAAAGGACTATCAGAGGTAAACATTCAATCTAGGAATGACATAACGAAGTTACGCAAAACGGACATTAAATTCGAGCATGATCTGAGTACAGTCAGTTCTGCTATCCTGCAACATATTGTCTTTCTAAAAACCACGGCACTATGCAAAATCATGTGATAAAAACCACAGACTAACGGGAAAAGTGGAGTAAGGGGCATGGGGCACCGCACCCAAAGACCTCACCACTGACACAGTTTGAAAAATGATGAGGTTCTATAAAAAGGTTAGCACAGTTTTATGCATGCTAAAGAAACACATGTTAAGAAATATATAAATACAACCTTAAACGTGGCACTTTATGTTGAAAAGTTTACTTGAGGAGGTAGATACTGGAAGGGCTGGAGCTTGTGAGTTTTTATGAGGGGGTGAAAGGAGGGCTATCTGATACCAGATGGAAAGTTCTAACACTAGATGTGGACGGGTGTGGCTCACAACATATGGTGAACTGAGGTAGCTGGGAGGTGTTTAAACTGTGTGTGTGTGTGTATGTGTGCATGTGCACGTGTGCACATGTGCATGCACGTTTTGTGTATTCCAGAATGGCTTATTTCAGCTGGATGAAGTTTTCTGCGTTCACTTAGTGTTTGTCTCAGAAGACACTGTGTATTAGCAAAAAAGTGAAATTCATGTTATGCTCAATTTGTTTTCTAATGTATCAAATGATTTGGAAAGAGTTTGTATTTTCAAAGTAGCAATATAGCAGAACTGGCTGTAATTTTACCCCTTAACTTTTATATAAGGACACTGAGACCCAGCCAGGCTAAATGAGGTTTAGTAGCCAGATTAGAAGTCGAAACCAGCTCCCTCTGTAGTAGGAATGTCTGCATGCTGTGTTGCTTCTTTTGCTGTATTTTATAGACCCTTGCTATTATTATTTTTGTTGCCAGTGATAACATTATTTTAGTACTGGTTTTAATGCAGATGCCAGCACTTAACACAGTATCTGGAACTGAATAAATATCTGTTAGTAAATGAATAAATATTTGTTAGTAAATGAATGAATAAATTAATAGGGTTAGTGAATGGACATAGTCAATTTCAAGTTCACTGTGGAAACATTTCCAGACCTGAGTGTAGAGGGACAAATAGAAAAGATACGTGTTTAAGAGTTAAGGATGGCAGTACTCTTATACTCTTCAAGGTTTCTTGGATTGGCTTGGATTTTAGGAAAATGCTTGGGAATATAGGTGGGTGATGGACAACAGGCAAGTTATTTAACCTCCCTAGATAATACTTGAATCTACCTCATTGGGTTTCTGTAATAGTTAGATAAGAGCATATATATAAATTCATAGCACAGTGCCTGGTACATGGCAGTGGTTCAGTAAGGGTTACAGTTATCATCATCACCGTCATCATCATCATCATCCCTACTACTGCTGTTGCTTCTGCTTTTTTAGTGTACCCCTCTGTATGTTGGAAGGAACCAAGGACCAGTGAATGTGAGAGAAGGAGCCCTGGTACTTCTCCTGAGCTATGGCCTGGTTTTCCCAACTACTTACTGGAGATCTCCAACCTAGATGTGCAGTAGGATGTCAAACTCAACATGTCCAAAGTCACACTCATTAGCTTGCTCCCCGTGTGCTTCTCGTCCTCATGAGTTCCCACTTTCATCAATTTACCCAAGCTAGACACCTCAGTGCTCCTTTGCTCTCTCCTCCCTCCTCCACATTTCGTGATCCGTTCATTCATTCAATTGTGATTTTATTGAACACCAACTATGTGTCAGGCACTCTCCAAAGTGCCTCAAGAAATAAACATGAATAAAGCATGATTCCTGTCCTAAGAATCTTCAGTATGTTATGAGATGAGATGCAAAGTAGGAAGTGCCCGATCCAAATCCTGCATAGTAGTCCAGTCAAGACAAAACGTGCTGACCAGTTCTAAGAGGCCACATGATGTGCTCATGGTTCCCGTATGTTGCCATCCACTTCAATACAAAGTAGACAGCCATTTACGTGCAAAGATGATGAAGGGTATCATCACGGGATCATTCTGTATATTTAAAATTTTGGCCCTTTGGGTTAACAAAATACATTTGTTTTGTCAGGAATGCTAGTTTTATCACTCATTCTCCATTTTGGGTCCTAAAAACATTCTTTCACATGACAGTGACTATGCAGTAAAAGTTTTCCCTCTTTTTTAGAATATTCAGTTTTTAGCTGAATTTGTGTCTGTATGGTAATTGTTTTTCATGGTGATATGGAGGTAGGCTCAAAATAATTTCAAGTCGACTATTTAAAATTTTTTTTTTAATTTAAAGAAGTTTTAAATTTAAATTAAAAAATTTAAATTTCTACTTTTTATATACTTGATTGGATTAATAAATTTAGCTTAGTCCATTTCTACTCATATTCTTAGCAGTTTTGTCTGTACAAATAAAACCTAAGAGATTTTCAATTCACTGTAAGTTTTAAATGCAACATATAAGTGAAAGGGAACATTATCTTTCAAATGTGCTATAAATAATATATTCCTTAGTAAATAGGTAATTAGGAAAGCGGGATCATTAATTAGCAGAGTGAACGAGGTCCGAAGTCTGTAGTTCTCCAAAGGATTTACTTACTGAGCAAGTCCATGTGCCAGGCCCTGTTCCGGGAGCAGGGATGCAGCAGTGAGCACACCAGAGCCAGCCCAGAGGCAGCTCACGTCCTCCTGGGAGAGAAAAATAAATTAGTAAACAGTAAACCTGTAATGCCAGGCAACCATAAGAGCTGTGAATTAAAATAAGAGCCATAAGGGCAGCGGCAGGCACTCGAGTTGGAGCCGGAAGACATGCTGGGGCTGGAGATTCCTGCGGATGGAAGCACAGAGCACCAGGCGGAGGGCGGCCTCACCCAGCTCTCCTGCCAGGGTGGCGGGCTGGGGGAGTGGAGGCTGAGCAGCCATTTGCAACAGCATCCTGGGAAATCCTCCATCAAAGCTTTATGGCAGTATTCGAGCTGTGGTGAGCGGAGCAGCAGATCAATTCTGATTTCAAATCAGAGACATTTTACCTTGAGACTCTAGAGAAAAAGACGTCGCCCTCCACACATGGTCACAAGACACCAGGTGAAGAATTTTTCAGTTACTTTAAGTCTCCATCGCTGCTTCCGTTCTCAGCCAGAAGCATCAACAGAAAGGAAAGGTTTGGTAGTGTTCAGACTCAGCAACTTTGAGGATAATATCTAAATTTAGTGCCATAATTATATTTCCACGTTAATTACAATTTAGCACTTCATTTTTTTTTTTTTTTTTTTTTGGGTAGGCCCCACGCCCAATGTGGAGCTTGAACTCACGACCCTGAGATCAAGAGTTGCATGCTCTACCAACAGAGCCAGCCAGGTGCCCCTCACATCATTTTGAATAAAGGATTTGCGTAGTTTATAATTCCCTTATGGGAGGGAAGCTTCTTGTTTAAACAGTCCTTGATGAATTTATAAATTTATTTATAAATGTATAACTTTTTATACATTCATAAGCATTTCTTTCTTGTCTTTGGAGTGTAGTTAAAAGAATCATCTCACCAGGGGGGTGCCTGGGTGGCTCAGTCGTTGAGCTTCTGCCTTCGGCTCAGGGCGTGATCCCAGGGTCTTGGGATCGAGCCCCACACCAGGCTCCACCGCTGGGAGCCTGCTTCTTTGTCTCCCACTCCCCCTGCTTGTGTTCCCTCTCTCGCTGTCTGTCTGTCTCTCTGTCAAATAAATAAAATCTTTAAAAAAAAAAAAGAATCATCTCACCAAAAAAATAAAAATAAATAAATAAGGGCAGTAGGATTAGCGAGTAAAGGGTGCTAGGTTAGATAGATGGGGTGGTAGGGCACCTCTCATAGATTGCAGGGCTTCTCCCAATTTGGTTGTTCACTGAGATTTCATTATGCACATAGGCCTGGAATTAGACGTTCAGATCGGCATTGACCATCCCACAGTCCTGCCTTCCCTTTCACTCCGGTGCAGATTGTCTGCTAACCTGTATTGGTAGTGAATTGCCTAAGAAAATAGCTTTGTTTGTTTGCGCTGTTTACTATCAAATCAGCCAAGTATAGACATTGTCTGGTGTGGTACACATGGATCTAACAATAGTATAACTACTTTGAAATCTGCATCCTTACTGCTGGGGAGACAAAATGCTGTCGTTAAGAAAACACAAACACACAAAGCAGACGGTTAACTAACAGTGTCTTGATGGTGAGCAAATTTTTAGTCTCAAATTCTGTGGCTTCACAATCTCAGAGGGATTTTCCTTCTTACTGTTAAGGAAAAATCACTCCCCACTGCGTTTTAAAGAATTAAAAGTCACACTTGTGTGTTAAGAATATTCACTTTGGCCTGTTAAAAAAATTATGATTGCCCTCCAAAAGGGGGCTTTTATGACCTTTTACATTTTTAAAGTAAAGCCTTCCATCTGGTTAAAGAATATCTTTTAAAAAATTCCTTTACTGTGTTTTTGTTTCCTAGTAAATGTTACATTCATTCCTTAGAAAATTTGCTTGGGGGCGAGTTCATTTTGGCCTGATGTAATTTAATCCAAAGGGAGAAAAACATTAAGTTAATGAAATCTTAATGGAAAGCCATTATATTTATATATAGTTTAGCGTCTTAATTACTAGTCTCCCAAATTATATTGGTTTATAATTTTTAATTTAATTCTCAAAAAGTACAGTTTTTAGTTACCTAATTAAATGCGATGCTGATTCATTTGGGGAATAATACTTTATTTAAAGCAATTCCTTTTAAGTGAGCTCCGACAGACATGTCTATATATATCAATTGGATATAATTTCTAATCAATCACTTTTTTAGCCATAATAACAGATTGTCGAGCAATCATGGCATGTGTTCTGACAATTGGTCAGTTACCCACTGAGTAGCTTGAAGTAACCAATTAGCACTATTTTTAATAAAAAGATCTGATTTCTGTATTCTCTGAAAATGGGAGATACCACAGAATCATATGAAAATCAACCTTTTTTGCCATCATTTAACTTCATCTGGAGAGATATAAAAAGTATAAATTTGTATTGCTTAGGTTTTTTTTATAATTTTATTTGTGAAATTCAAGACAAGATTTCTAATAATTTTTTGAAATTTCCTGGTGTAAAGTTTGTAAACCACATATCCAGTAAAGGAGTAATATCCAAAATACACAAGGAACTCATCCAATTCAATAGCAAAAGAACAACCCAATTAAAAATATTTCCCCCCATTCCATAGTTCCTTTTCATTTTGTTGATGATTTCGTTTGCTGTGCAGAAGCTTTTTAGTTTCATGTAGTCCTACTTATTCACATTTACTTTTCTTGCCTTTGCTATTGGTGTCAAATCCAAAATCATTGCTAAAACCAATGTCAATGAGTTTACACCCTGTGTTTTCTTCTGTGGTTTCAGGTCTTACGTTCAAATCTTTAATCCAGTTTGAGTATGTTTTTGTATATGGTGTAAGATAGGCGTTCAGTTTCATTCTTTTGCATGTGGCTGTCCAGGTTTTCCCAATGCCATTTATTGAAGACACTGTTCTTTTCCAATTGTGTATTCTTGGCTCCTTTGTCATAAATTGACTATATAATCATGGGTCGCTTTCTAGGCTCTCTATTCTGTTCCACTGATCAATGTGACTGTTTTTATGCCAATACCCTACAATTTGATTACTGTGGCTTCATAACATAGTTTGAAATTAAGGAGCATGATGCCTCCACCTTTGTTCTTTCTCAACTTTGCTTTGGCTATTCAGGGTCTTGTGTGGTTCCATACAGATTTTAGTATTGCTTGCTCTGTTTCTCGCATTTTCCAATGAAAATGCCATTGGAAAGTTGATGGGGATTGCATTGACTCTGTAGATTGCTTTGGGTAGTATGGACATTTTAACATTCTTTCAATCCATGAACACAGAATATCTTTCCACTTATTGGTGTCATCTTCAGTTTTTCATTAATGTCTTACAGTTTTCAGTGTACAGCTCTTTCACCTCCTTGGTTAGATTTATTCCTAGGTTGTTTTATTCTTTTTGATGCAGTTTTAAGTGGGCTTGTTCTCTTAATTTTTTTTTGTTAGTTCGTTGTTAATGCATAGAAATGCAGCTGATTTCTGTATATTGATTTTATGTCCTGCGACTACAAAATTTGTTGATTAGCTCTAACCATTTTTGGTGTAGTGTTTAGGGTTTTCTATATATGGTATTATTGCATCTGCAAATAGAGACGATTTTACTTCTCTCTTTACAATTTGGGTGTGTTTTCAAAAGGTTCTTTTAGTTCATCTGTCTCCTCTCATCACTAGCTTATCCTTTTTTTTTTAAATAATATTTTTTTTATTATATTGTTAGTCACCATACAGTACATCCCTAGTTTTTGATGTAAAGTTCCATGATTCATTAGTTGCGTATAACACCCAGTGCACCGTGCAATACGTGCCCTCCTTAATACCTATCACCAGCCTATACCATTCCCCCACCCCCCTCCCCTCTGAAGTCCTCAGTTTGTTTCTCATAGTCCATAGTCTCTCATGTTTCATTCCCCCTTCTGAATTACCCCCGCTTTCTTTATCCCATTCTTCCCCTACCGATCATCCTAGTTCTTATGTTCCATAGATGAGAGAAATCATATGATAATTGTCTTTCTCTGCTTGACTTATTTCACTTAGCATTATCTCCTCCAGTGCCGTCCATGTTGCAGCAAATGTTGAGAATTCGTTCTTTCTGATAGCTGAGTAATATTCCATTGTATATATGGACCACAGCTTCTTAATCCAGTCATCTGTTGAAGGGCATCTCGGCTCCTTCCATGATTTGGCTATTGTGGACAATGCAGCTATGAACATTGGGGTGCATATGGCCCTTCTCTTTACTACGTCTGTATCTTTGGGGTAAACACCCAGTAGTGCAATGGCTGGGTCATAGGGTAGTTCAATTTTTAACTTTTTAAGGGACCTCCACACTGTTTTCCAGAGTGGCTGTACCAACTTGCATTCCCACCAACAATGTAGGAGGGATCCCCTTTCTCCACATCCTCTCCAACAATTGTTGTTTCTTGCCTTGTCTATCTTTGCCATTCTAACTGGCGTAAGGTGGTATCTCAGTGTGGTTTTGATTTGAATTTCCCTGATGGCTAATGATTTTGAACATTTTTTCATGTGTCTGTTAGCCATTTGTATGTCTTCATTGGAAAAGTGTCTGTTCATATCTTCTGCCCATTTTATGATTTGTTTATTTGTTTCTCGTGTATTGAGTTTGAGAAGTTCTTTGTAGATCTTGGATACCAGTCCTTTATCTGTGGTGTCCTTTGCAAATATATTCTCCCATTCCGTGGGCTGTCTCTTAGTTTTTTTGACTGTTTCCTTGGCTGTGCAGAAGCTCTTTATCCTGATAAAGTCCCATAAGTTCATTTTATCTTTTATTTCTCTTGCCTTTGGAGATGTGTCGTGAAAAAGGTTGCTCTGGCCGATGTCATAGAAGTTGTTGCCTATGTTCTCCTCTAGAATTTTGATGGATTCCTGTCTCACATTGAGGTCTTTCATCCATTTGGAGTTTATTTTTGTGTATGGTGTGAGAGAGTGGTCAAGTTTCATTCTTTTGCATGTAGCTGTCCAATTTTCCCAGCACCATTTATTGAAGAGACTGTCTTTTTTCCACCGGATGTTTTTTCCTGCTTTATCAAAGATTAGTTGCCCAAAGAGCCGAGGGTCCATTTCTGGGTTCTCTATTCTGTTCCATTGGTCGATGTGTCTGTTTTTGTGCCAGTACCATGCTGTCTTTGTGATCACAGCTTTGTAGTACAGCTCGAAATCCGGCATTGTGATGCCCCCAGCTTTGTTTTTCCTTTTCAACAGTTCCTTGGAGATTCGGGGCCTTTTCTGGTTCCATACAAATTTAAGGACTATTTGTTCCAGTTCTTTGAAAAATGTCCTCGGTATTTTGATCGGGATAGCATTGAAAGTGTAGATTGCTCTGGGTAGTATGGACATTTTAACTATGTTAATTCTTCCAATCCATGAGCATGGAATATTTTTCCATCTTTTTATGTCTTCCTCAATATCTTTCAAAAGTGATCTATAGTTTCTAGCATATAGGTCCTTTACGTCTCTGGTTAAGTTAATTCCAAGGTAACGCATGGTTTTTGGTGTTATTGTAAATGGGATGGATTCCCTAATTTCTCTTTCTTCAGTCTCGTTATTCGTGTATAGAAATGCAACTGATTTCTGGGCATTGATTTTGTATCCTGCCACCTTACTGAATTGTTCTATAACTTCTAATAGTTTGGGAGTGGATTCCTTTGGGTTTTCCATATAGAGTATCATGTCATCTGCAAAGAGAGACAGTTTGACTTCTTCTTTGCCGATTTGGATACCTTTGATCCCTTTTTGTCTTCTGATTGCTGTTGCAAGGACTTCTAGTACTATGTTGAATAATAGTGGCGAGAGTGGGCATCCTTGTCGTGTTCCTGATCTTAAGGGAAAGGCTTCCAGCTTTTCCCCATTGAGAATAATGCTTGCAGTAGGCTTTTCATAGATGGCTTTTATGAGATTGAGAAATGTACCCTCTATTCCTACACTCTGAAGGGTTTTAATCAGGAAAGGATGCTGTATTTTGTCAAATGCTTTTTCTGCATCAATTGAGAGGATCATATGGTTCTTGAGTCTTTTCTTGTTGATATGATGTATCACATTGATTGATTTGCGAGTGTTGAACCATGCTTGCATCCCAGGTATGAATCCCACTTGGTCATGATGGATAATCCTTTTAATGTACTGTTGGATTCTATTAGCAAGGATCTTGTTGAGGATTTTGGCATCCATATTCATTAGAGAAATCGGTCTGTAATTCTCCTTTTTGAGGGGGTCTTTGCCTGGTTTGGGGATCAAGGTAATATTAGCCTCATAGAATGAGTTTGGTAGCTTTCCTTCTGTTTCTATTTTTTGAAATAGCTTTAGGAGAATAGGTATTATTTCTTCTTTGAATGTTTGGTAGAATTCCCCAGGAAAACCGTCTGGGCCTGGAGTTTTATTATTTGGAAGGTTGTTTATCACTGACTCAATTTCTTCATAGTTAATTGGCCTATTTAAGAAATCTATTTCTTCCTGTTTCAGTCTTGGTAGTTTATAGGTTTCCAGGAAGGCCTCCATCTCTTCCAGATTGTTTAGTTTTTTGGCATATAGCTGTTGATAAAAGTTTCTAATAATCCTTGCAATTTCAATGGTGCTGGTCGTGACCTCTCCCTTTTCAGTCATAATTTTAATAATCTCAGTCCTTTCTCTTTGTTTTTGGACAAGTTTTGCCAGTGGTCTATCAATTTTATGGATTCTCTCAAAGAACCAGCTTCTAGTCCTGTTGATCTGCTCTACTGTGGTTCTGGTCTCTAATTCATTGATTTCTGCTCTAATCTTGGTCAACTCCTTCCTTGTCAGTGGGTTAGGCCTGTCCCTCTGTTGCTGTTCCAGTTTCTTGAGGTGAGAATATAGAAACTGCATTTTAGATTTTTCTATTCTTTTGAGTGAGGCTTGGATGGCTATGTATTTCCCCCTTAGGACTGCCTTTGCAGTATCCCATAGGTTTTGGACCGTTGTGTATTCATTCTCGTTGGTCTCCATAAATTGTTTAATTTGTTTTTTGATTTCCTGGTTTATCGAGTCATTCTTGAGCAGGATGGTTCTTAGCCTCCAAGTGTTTGAGTTTCTTCCAGGTTTTTCCTTGTGGTTGAGTTCCAATTTCAGAGCGTTGTGGTCTGAGAATATGCAGGGGATAATTTCAATCTTTTGGTATTGGCTGAGACCTGTTTTGTGTCCCAGAGCATGATCTATTCTTGAGAATGTTCCATGGGCATTTGAATAGAATGAGTATTCTTTGGTTCTGGGGTGTAGTGTTCTATATATATCTATGAGGTCCAACTCGTCGAGTATGGCATTCAAAGCCTTTGATTCTTTGCTTAGTTTTTGCCAGGGTGTTCTGTCTATTTCTGATAGTGGGGTGTTGAGGTCCCCTACTATTACTGTGTTCTTATCTATATGTCTCTTTATTTTGGTTAAGAGTTGGCTTGTGTATCTTGCTGCTCCCCTGTTGGGGGCATATATATTAATAATTGTCATATCCACTTGTTGAATACTTCCTTTAAGAATAATATAGTGCCCTTCTGTATCTCTCTCTATGGCCTCTAGTTTAAAATCCAGTCTATCTGATATGAGAATTGCTACTCCAGCTTTCTTTTGAGGTCCATTTGCGTGGAAGATGGTACTCCATCCCCTTACTCTAAGTCTGAATGCATCTTTGGGTTCAAAATGAGTCTCTTGTGGACAGCAAATGAATGGGTCATTTCTTTTTATCCAATCTGCAACCCTGTGGCGTTTTATGGGAGCGTTTAAACCATTTACATTGATAGAGATTATTGACAGATATGATTTTAATGATGCCATTTCTCTTTAAAGTCTTTGTATCGGTTGTGACTTGCTGCTCTGTATCACTCTTGGGGCCTTTTTACCTTTATAGAGCCCCCCTTAATATCTCCTGTAGGGCTGGTTTCGTGGTTACGAAATTGGTTAATGATTGGCGATTTTGGAACGTCTTTATTTCTCCATCAATTCTGAATGACAGCTTTGCTGGATAAAGGATCCTTGGCTGCATGTTTTTCTCTGAAAGAGCTTTAAAAATGCCCCCCCAAGCCTTTCTCTCATTCCAGGTCTCTGTAGACAGGTCTGACGTAATCCTGATACCTTTGCCTTGGTACGTGAGAAATTTCTTTGCCCTGGCCGCTTTCAATACTGTATCCTTGGATCTAATATTTGCGAATTGCACTATGACATGCCGTGGCGTAGGTTTGTCCTGGTTGAGCTTGGATGGGGTCCTCTCTGCCTCTTGGACACGAATATTTGTTTCCCTTGCTAGATTAGGCAAGTTTTCAGCTACAATTTGTTCAAATATCTCTTCTAGACCTCTCTTTTTCTCCACCCCCTCGGGGATGCCGATGATTCTGACATTGGATCGTTTCATAGAGTCAGTAATCTCCCGTAATCTACATTCGTGGGCGTGGATTTTTTTAAGACCAGCTTCTATTTTCGTTTTTTCTTCTACTAACCCATCCTCCAATTCGCTAACGCGTTCCTCTGCCTCGGTGACCCTGGCCGTCAGAGCCTCTAGTTTTGACTGNAGAGCCTCTAGTTTTGCCTGCATTTGGCTCATAGAATTTTTAATTTCTGTCAGATTCGCTCTCATTTCTGTCCTTAGGGATTCTATATTCTCAGTAACATTTTCGTTAATACTTTTTTCAAGTCTACTCATCATTTTGACCATTGTTACTCTGAATTCCATTTCTCATAATTTGGTTACATCCATATCCATTATTTCTGTGGCAGAGGCCACAGACTCACTGTCTTTTCTTTGCTGGGGGGGGCTTCTCGTTCTTGTCATTCTGATGAGGAGAGGTTGCGGGGTTATCCAGAGCCCAAATTATTGACTGGGTCCCAGGCCGTGCCCCTTGTTTTATAGGAGATCTTAGGGATGTGGGCTTCTTCCTTAAAGAGTTTATTTATTTATTTGAGAGAGAGAGAGACAGTCAGCAAGAAAGGGAACCCAAGNCGATGTGGGCTTTTTCTTTAAAGATTTTATTCATTTATTTATGTGTCAGAGAGCCAACCAGCGAGAGAGGGAACACAAGCAGGGGAGTGGGAGAGGAAGAAGCAGGCTCCCTGCGGAGGAGCCCGATGAGGGACTCCTTTCCGGAACGCCGGGATCACGCCCTAAGCCGAAGACAGGTGCTCAGTGACTGCGCCACCCAGGCGCCCCGGGTTGTGGGCTTCTTGATTTTTCAGCCTGCCTTCTGGGCGAGGGGCCTGCCGCGCGGATACTCAGGCAACCCTGTTTGGGTAGAGTCTCCGTGTCCCTTGCGAGGGGGGGATGGGGATGGGCACCCTGTGAGCCGGTATTCCGGGCTTTTGTTCTCTGGCGGCTTTCCCTGGCGGTTTGCTATGCCTCTNTCTGTGCCTCTTCTGAGAGTCAGAGCAGCAGCGGCTGAAATTCAGCCTCTGTCACAGAACAGAGGGATCGCGGCCCGTTCTCCACTGATGTTCTGGCCACTTTAACTCTGTTTCTGTTGGTGCTGCTCAACCCTGCAGCATCCCGGGCTGTGCGCCCCACACCCGGCGTCCCAGCCCNTCCCAGCCCTCACTTCCAGGGCTGGGGCGTCTCTGTCCTTTGTGTTTCAAACGCTGCCAGCCACCAGCGCCCCCGCGCTCCCAGAGCTCCTGGTCTCAGTCTGGTTCCAGTGAGCGCACCGGAGTTCCGTGAGATGCCTGGTGGTGTGCATTCCCTGGTTCATGGTCTCAGTCTGCTGTCTCGCGGGTGCGGGTCCACAAGTCCGCCTGCTCCCCCGTGCAGGTGGCTACCGCTTCCCAGCGCCCGAACCCGGCGGCTCCCTCCCCCTTCCGTTTATCTTCCGATATCTGTGCGCGGTTTCACGGCTCCCCGCTTCGTACCTCGATACTCAGCGCTGGAGATGTTCATTTGTAGAGATCCAGATGTATCTTCCTGCGTCTCAGGCTGATTCCGNGGCTGATTCCGTGTATGTTCAGGCTGGTCTGGTACCTATCCAGCTCGACTCAGGGGACCGGTTGAAAAAGGGTCCCCTATTCCTCCGCCATCTTAACTCCTCTCCAGAATTGTGCATTTTTAAAAGATGATAATTTAACACCAATGACAACTTTGAAGGGGGGAAAGAATACCTCCCCAAAGACAACCAGAGAGGAGAGTGGAATCCAGGGAGCATGTCCCACCTGCTCATGAATGTGGTGGGATGGGCTTGGCCTCTGCTTCATTTGGGATAATGCCAAGCATGTGATAGATGCCCAATAAATGTTTGTTGCATTAATTATTACTGGACTTATCCTCAGTTATGTTCAGTTTACATTTGAGGGTTAGTTAGGAGCTGTGCCAATCACTGGGCAGATTCAAAGGTGAATATGGAAAGGGCTTTTTCCTCTGGAGATTAGTAATTACATAGATAAGCCTCAATCTTTTTAGTCCAGACATAGAATTTCACTTTTCTTCTAAGAGCACTGCATCCCTGAGTCACTCCACAGGGATCCACTGAAGAACCCTGTAAAGGGCTCAGCCTGTGGGGATCACCCAAGGACAGCTCTGTCCGCAGGGGTGAGATGTGGAACTCTTCCATCTGTGTGTCCTGGATGACCTGCAGTTCTGGCTTCTTTACCAGTTTTTAAATGAGGATTTCCCCCTCCCCTGAGGCCCACATTTAATGACCAAAAGGGCAGGGACGCATGTACGTTGCTCTCTGTACATTGACTTTGTTAGCATTGTGGGCATAGTTGAACTTGTCCTTCTTACCCATCTGTCTATCCAGTCTTCCTCACTTTAGACTAACCTGAAAAGTGAAGTGTCTTGTCTCGGATAACACTGTTTTTCGGTAGCTGAGCCAGGGCAAGAATGTACATCTTCTAACTGTGGGGCCAGTGCTGTCCAGGACACTCTCTTCCCTCAACTCATGCTGTGTGGGAGACAGATAACGTTGAGCACGCCCCAAATTGTCTATCAGCAGGAGCTTGATCAACATCCAAAATGAGAATGATTTTAACTTCACAGCGCATGACCTGCAGACTGCCACCCACAACTGCTCCAGAGGGCCTCACGCGCCCACCTCTGTCAGGGACCTGGCTGCCCTAATTATTTAGTTCCAGATATTGCAGCCCCCAAGGAAAAATCAACAGCAGTGGCCTCGGAAAGAAGTGATTCCCTCTCTACTGACTGTGGGACCCTGAGCAAGTTATTAGATCTCTCTAAACCTCTGTCATCTCATTGAGAAAACAGAGATAATGAGTGCCTGCCTTGTGATGGTTGTGAGAATTAAATGTATGCAAAGCCCTTAGTAAGGGCTTCTAGTAAGCGCTCAAGAAATGTTAGCTGTTGTTAAAGGATGATTATTTTAAAAGGGAAAATGATGACTCTCATACAAATGTCAAAGGAACATGTGTCAAAGGATTTATTTGACTCATTCATTAATGAGAGAATCTGTAATGTTACAGCCAGTTCAAAGGAGAATCCAAAGGGCAGGTGTGTATGTAGGCAATTAGGATTGGGTTAGTAGATGCAAAATTGGCTTCTTCCACAGAGAGAAGGAAAGCAGTTGCACTTCCAGTGGGCAAAATTCATGTGCATGTCTATGGGCAAGAATGATTTATATTCCTCTCAGTCATCTACAACTTACAAGTTGTAAAGTAGCCCAAAGACCACAAAACGTGCAAAGACCTCGTAGGCTCAGGTAACCTGGAAGGCTACACTAGGCAATGCCTAGTTTTCCACTGATATCAGCCATTAATCATTCAGATTATTTCAGACTTTTTCAGTTATTTTCTGCACAGTTTTTATTTGCATCCTAGGACTATTTTGAGGACCAGTAAGATAATGGATATGAAAACTTGCCATATAAACTGTGGTATATTTTGCAAAAAGTAGTTAGAGTATGAAAGAGATCGGTGAGGCCAACCTGCATTTTCAGTCCTACCTCTGATACTTTCTGTGTAATCTTGAGCAAGCCACATAACACCTCTGTGCCTCTCTTTCTGTAGCTGTAAGTTAGTGCATTTAAGATTCACTGCACAAGGTTATTGTGAGAATTAGATGAGGTTCTATGTGGGAAAGTACTTTGGAAAATAAAAAATGCTATGTCCAGATGGGATGTGATTATATTATTGCTCTCCGCTTAGATTGGTTCATTTTTCTTTAAGAAGAGACTATAGAATAAGAGATGGAGTGGTGAGTTCTTAAACTCACCAGGTCATTATTGCTGCAAGTTGTAAATCACATGGAGAAGTCTTTAACTCAGTAACAGTGATTTATGGCACTACTGTTGATCCAAAAGCACTTCTCCAACATTCACCCACATGTCCTGATGGCTCCAGAGAGAAGTTCATGGTGCCAGGAGTGGTAATGTTGATGACCATGGGGGCCATGTGTCCCTAATTAAACCTGGAGAGATGGTATTTTACTCTCCTCAACCTCTTCCCCCAGTGCTGTCATCCCAGAGTCTCCCCTGGTTATCCTGTAAAAAGAGATTCATTTAACCAGCCTGTAGAGACTCTCAGGAATTTGCAGGAATTGGGAAGGAAAGTCTTTGGCCCAGTGCACTCCTTTCCTGGCCCAGTTCTGGGTTTTGTAATTGAGAAGGGATAAGGAGGGTTTGGAGTGAGTCCAGGACCTGACACGGAAAGCATTGAGAGGAGGTGAGCGAGCCCTGGGTGGGAGGACCCAGGACTGCTTAGCCTGGAAAGGAGCAGGTCATGGCATGACTGTGAGTATGGACAGATACCAGGCTTTCCACCATGTCTGGTGCAGAAGAGAGTAACTTAAGTGACAGCTCAAGGGTTATGGTCATGGAGACTGAAGAGCTATCTGCCTAAGCTGGTGAATGCTGTGGACACATTTACGAAGGCTCTACCAAGTTCTTCTCTAGAGATTTTGAAGAACAAGAATGGGTCTCTCTTCGCCTGAAATAGTACAGATCATGTCCTTCCAGAGGCAGAGGCTTGATTCAGATCTGAAGAAGGGAAAGATGGAGAGAAGGACACCACACCTCATCCTACCTTGTTTATCATGACCAACAGAGCCAGGCGATGGTGGGAGAGAGATTGAGTAACTGAGCAGGCCCCCTGTTTACCTGCCCTTCCCTGTGCCCTACGAGGTGACCCCAGCATTTGTGACAGCATTTCTCAAACTTACTTCCTCTCTTTAGCCTGAGCTCCTCAAAGCCAGAGCCTTGGTTTTCCTCCCTGTGTCCCCAGCCCCTGGCACAGGACCTGACACGTAGTAGGGCTCAGCAAATATTTGTCGGATGACTGCATTGATGGACGACTCCTTTGACAGACTGAGGTCAAGTCAACAGAAACCTCAATGGCAGAGACACCGACAGAAACCCCATTTAAAAGCCAGTTGAGCAGCCCAGTCTTTGGGCTCGAGTGCTACTGAACCATTCACCATAAAATAGTAAGGGAAGCCTGAGTCCAAATTTCAGTATTCGTAGTGAGACTATTTTCAGCTTTCTCAGAGACAGCATCTGTAAATAATCAGGCAGAAGCCTTTTATAAAACAACATAGAAAAACCTCAAAGACTATTCTAAGGCTGCAACATTTAAACAAGATTTTTAACCCATGGGGACGCCAAGATCAACATGGAGCTTCCTGCACATAAAAGCCTGGAATTTCATAGCAGTGTGGGGGCAAGAGCTATGATCGCATTTCCCCCTTTCTAAATTATATACTGCCTCGTGTTAATGTGAGCAGAGGGCCGGGACAGAGACGGGCCTGTGGGTTACGTAAGTCCCACTGCACCCTCCATCCCCGCTGCAGTGCAGCAGCCCTGGTGGCAGTGGTTGGGGGGAGTCACCAGGCTGGCTGGACTGAGAAGGCGAAAGGTCACTCGTAGGTCATGCCATGATTTAAGTACTTGATGTAATTTATAACTGGGCTTTCACTCTACATAGAAAAATGATCAGGGACATTTGTTGTGTAATTTTTTTCTCTCACTAGAAGATGTTGTTCTTAAAACTGAGTTTAGTGGCAGCTATAAAAGTCCATCTGTAGCACATTCCAAAATCACGTTCTTTTCCTTCCCAACTGGAAAGAGGAGCAAGAAATCAAATGAACTCTTTAGCCCTCTCAACCTGCATCATTGTCCCCTGGGGAGGGGAGATGGGTCTCTCGGTCACTTATTTCCTGGTGCCCGAATCAGGGACCACATCAGCACTTTCCGACTGGGCCAACCTCAGTTATAAACAAGGAGAAAACAGAGCGCTCCCAAACCATCCTTACTATCAGGCCAGCCCTATGCATGTGTGGCCAGTATGGTATGAAACCTGCCCAAGGTTTCTCAAGTTAGCTGAAACGTTCCTTCTTAAGGCTCTTCTGGGGAGACAGGCAGTACTAATCAGTTGCCATGTCTTGTTACCTGGCAAAGCTAATATTTGAACAACTACCATTAGAACACCTGACAGTTGGTACAATTAAATAACAACTATTTATAACCAAAAGGAGGATTTTTTGAAGTTATTTTCTTAAAAAATAAGAACTTTATTTGGAAAAATAGTACATATGTTCATTTTAATTCTGTGTATTCCAGACTCGAGGAAGAGGCTACTCCTTCATTTTTGTACTCCTAGTTGGCACAGTGTTTTGAAGATGGTCTAGGCCCAATAAATTTTTTGAATCAATGAGTGGAAAGAATATTTACAGAGCAAAAGCCTCTGGGCTTGTTGGCTGTGAGTCCAGTGGTGTCTTCTTTCTGCAAACTCTGAGAGATTTGTATAAACAAAAAGATCAGAGTGGGAATTTAAAAAGAACATTTGTTATCATTTTTAATAATATATGCTTTTTAAGCTCATGAATACCATATCTTAAATTGTGCCTGAACACACATGTGCCCCAAAACTTCCCTGGGTACATGCTTAGATGTGATGCATAGACTGTGTGTGCACGTGTGTGTGCGTATCTATGGATTTCTTTGAAGATGTGGAAAATATAGTTAACAGTAGTTGTCTCTAAAGAGGGCATACATTCAGGAAAGATAAAGGACACTTTCACATTTTATCTTACATGTTTCTCATTTTTTGAATTCTTATAATGAGTATGCATTTGTATATCTCAGTTCTTAACACATGGTCTGGCACTTAGCAAACATTAAGTCAGTGTTAAACACACACACGTGAATCAGTGAATCGAGTGGTATGTAAGTTATACTCAAACATTTGACTTCAAGAGAGTTAGGAGTGGAAGGATGATGAGGAAATTGAACTGAAGACTTAGGAAAAAGAGGACATCATCTGGGTCTTTCACAGGAAGAAGCCATCAGAAATAAAGGAATAGGGTTGCCGTTGATAAACATATTTTTCAATTTTAAAAACAAAACGGCCCCAAATTAGCTACCCGCTCTTAGCAAATAACATAGTATTATGTGGAGTAACATAGTATTACACCTAATCGTAGGTGTTCCTATGGGTTTATCTACTGCCTGCACAAAGGCCAGTGGCCTGGCAAGAAGGCCACTAACCCTGGTGACCTGCTAAGCGGCAGGACTGGACATGCATGACAGTCTGAAAGGCCTTATGCTCACAGCCCTGTTTCAGGCAACAGCTGGTTTGCTGGATCAACTAAAGAACTAACGAGACCATACCGGGAAGGAGACAATAATCCAGCGGCTCGACCACCAGTCATTTGGCCTGTCCCGGAGCTTGATGTCCAGAAACTGACCTGATGAGCGAGAACTTTTAACCCCAGTCCAGCTGGCATGACCCAAACCCATGAAACCCTTTCTTGGCCCCTCATCTAGGAAATGAGTTAGCAGTATTTAAAAATGCTTGAATGGCAGCTTGGCGTCCATTTGAAGAAGCTGGTAGAAAGATCCCCATGGCGGGAATGTCTAGATAAGATTACCATCAGGAGTCAGTTGTTGAAATCACTTAAGTATTCTGATCAAGTGAAGGAAGTGCCACTTAGCTTCAGTCTGGGTGGCAGGGAGTCCTCTTAAATGTGGCTGCAGCACAGACGTTCTGCGCATTACTCATGCTGTGAAGTACATGATTTAAGCCACTGACTTCCTAAATTAAAGGCACGAAAAGGCAGACATGTAATTCTTTTAATTACACCTCCAAATTTCTCCTGCGTTCCTTTGGGTTCGCCTCATGTTTGTCCATGTTTGCCTCCTGCTCCCTCAGCCTACCGGCCGAAGATGAGCAATGGCAAGGCGAAGGGTCTGGAAAAGAATGAAAGACCTCAGTTAGTTTGTTTACTCTATAGAAATGAAAGCACTGTTTTTGGACGTTGAGAAGATATGACATCTGATTTCTGATGATAGTAGAGAAAATAGGAGAACAGTCGGGGTAGAACTGAGATGTACGTTTATACATTTTTTTTTGCCATTGGCTGTCTACTGACGGGTTGTTAATAAAACATATTTGGCTTATATCACCAGGCAAGAAGTTCAATTTTATCTTGTATTTCTAGTAAAGTATATCCTTATAACCTTAATATGTAGTAATATGTAGTTTTTATAACTCAGCAATAGAGAGGGGCTTCATTTTCAGAAGATAGGCAGCCCTGAGCAACTCAAAGCTATGTACCCTTTTTATTTTATTCATTCATTATTTGATTTATTTGATTTTTTTCTTTTAGAGAGAGAGGGCTGGAGCAGGGGAGTGGGGGCAGAGGCAGAGGGAGAGAGAGAATCTCGAGTAGGCTCCCCACAGAGTGCAGAGCCCCATGCCGGTTCGACCTCATGACCCTGAGATCATGACCTGAGACGAAATCAAGAGTCAGATGCTCAACCAAGTGAGCCAGGTACCCCTGTGTACACTTTTTAAAACTATGCAATCATTTAGATATCTTATTTATAGGAACTAATTGAAGTAGGTACTTGGAAAGCCATGTAACTTTTTTTCTGCTAGATGACATGAGAAACTGAATTTCAGAATTATGCAGCTGAGTTTCTGTTCTGTCTCTCAGCTGTCCACCTTTGTAAGGAAGGAGGCATGACTTATTCTTCTCTTACCATCATGGTTTCTGGGGTGGTTTTCTAACTATAATGGGAGATGTGCTAACCCATCTGCATTCCCAGACCAGGCCTCACTGACATCAGTGCCCCGGGTCAGAAGGTTGCTAGGTCTTGGTGCAGAGAAAAACCTCTCTGTAATTCCGTGGTCATTAAACTAGTGTAACCTCACCCGTCCCAAATTCCCCCCAGGTACACTTGACCTCAGCTAAGTCTTTGAACAACTAACCCTTTGAGTGGTGTTCTAAGAATGTCCATGTTGGATATGGCATGATAAAATAAGGCCACAGCCTTTATTTGAGTGTCTGAGGGAAAGTCAGGACAGAACAGGATAAATAGGATTGGCCAGTTGGAATAACTTCCAAGGGATTTGGGTGATGGAGATGGTCTCTAGTTGCCTGCTACCTGGCCCTGGGATGGTTAAGGCAGAGGGATATTGTGTCCTGCGTGAAGGGAACAGATTGGGGAGGTTTGGCTCTGGACTTGGTTAGTTTGCATATCAAAGGCATGTTCCCAGCTGCGCCCTTTGCCATCTTCAAGAATTGACTGGCCCCAGGAGGGGCAGTCTCTATTCAGCTCGAAAGGGTTTTTTTTTTAAATGGGTGCGCTGCACCGGTGTTATACGCACATAATGAATCATGGAACACTACATCAAAAACTAAGGATATACTGTATGGTGACTAACATAACATAATAAAAAATAATTAAAAAATAAAATAAAATAAAAACATCATAATGTACAAAATATATACAATACAAATGAGTTTGTATTTGAATCGTTTTTAGTTACCTTTTGTGGAGTTGCGCGATTATTTGCCAAATATGTTCTCAAGTGGGTTGCCCTGTAGTGGTCTACATGATTTTGAATGACTAGTACAGTATTTATACATACCTAACTTACTGGCCAATATCAAGTTTAACCTTGACCTTGGGGGGCAATCCAGAGCCCTCTTCCCCTCACCCACAAACTTTTTGAGGGCTTTTATTAGACTTTGAGACTTCTTTTTTTTTATTCTTTTGGATTTCTGCAGAAGAGCTTTGGCCTATATAGATTTTGTTGCTTTACAAAACTTAATGAGGCTTTTCCCCTTTTCAGTGTACTTGGAAATACTGAGGAATCATTCCAGTTTGCCATAATTTCTCAGACAGTCACTGGCAGCTAGCCATAGGAAAATGTTTTCCTGTTCTAGGACTGAAGCAACTGTGGGGCTGAAATTTCATTTTAGTGACACACACACTCATAAATTACCATCAAATATTTTATCATTTCATGTTTGGAAGATTTTCCAGTTATCATTTGCTATGAAACAAACCACTCCAGAACTTAGAGGCATAAAGCAATTTGTTATTCTTATATCTCTGACCTGTGGGTCCAGGATTCGCGACAGCTTCCCTCTGCAACACCATCCTGGGGTTTCGGCTGGGGTGACGGGAATGGCTGGGAGCTCCAAGACTTAGGGTGGCCAGGCCGCTCTGTGTCTCCTCAAATGGTAGCGTGAGCTTCCTCACACAACAGCAGCGTCAGGGTAGCCTTCCTGCATGGTAGCTCAGGGCTCCAAGGACAAGTCTTCAAGAGTCAGAAAGTGCTCGGCTAAGGCCAAGCCTGGAAATTGGATGGTACAGCATCCTTTTAGCCACATTGGTTAAGTTGGTTAAGTTTTCACAGAGACACCCACACCCAACCCTGCAGATTCCACGGGGGAGGACAGAGACTTCGCCTCTCTGTTGGACGAATAGTAAAGGATCTCTGGTTATCTCTAGTCGGCCACATGGCATTTTGCATATCTACAAAAAGGAGATTATTTTTATCTCACTCTGTACCTGCGTTTAAAAGGTAGACATTCAACTGTAGCTCATTTCAGAGTTCTTTCTCTATGAAGATTGTTGACCTTTTAATGAAAAAATTTTGATTTTGAACTCAAATTATGATTTGGTAATCACCTACAACATGTGCAGTGTGTATTAGGGTATTGAAATGTGTATCCTTGTACTTAGTGGATGTTTTCCAAAGAATCTTATGATATATAATCTGATCCCTATATCTGTCCTTGGGTATTATTATCTTCATTTTGTAGATGAGGAAGCGGAGGCCCGGAATGGCATTGTGTCCCACGTTACACAGCTGCTCATGGTGACAGAGGCAGGAGACGTAGGTTAGCTGTATACTCTTACTGATGGCTTCTTTGAATTCCTTAATATAGGTAGAAGTAAGCCAAAGGCTATGATAAGGACTTTCAATAAGTTTCATGATTTTGGATATTAATTTCCCGAAATGAAGAAAAGGTCTTTTGCCGTGTTTGCACGGCTCTTCCTTCACTGTGCAAAGGCTTTTAGTTGAAGTAATCCTACTTGTTTACTTTTGCTTTTGGTGTCAGATTAAAAAAATCAAGACCTCTGTCAAAGACCTTATACCTATGTTTTCTTTTAGGATTTTTATGGTTTCAGATCTTACATTCAAAGTATTTTCACACTTAGTATCTTCTTTATTCCACATGCTGATCTCATGAGAGGTATTGTTAATAGCACCATTTTTCAGATGAGAAAACAGAAGTACAGAGAAGTTCAGTAAACTGCCTGTGGGTCACATGGCTGACTGGTAAAGCTGGTGCTCAAGCCCAGAACTTTAAATTCTGAATCCTGTCATTTCTGCCTCTTGGATCCTCACCCTCCCACACCCATACACCCAGTTTCTTGGCCTTTGAAGGCTTAGAACAGCATACAAATGGCTTAGTTGTAAAGAAGCAGGACCAGCCTCTTGAGGGACAAAAATGGAGGCCCCAGAGGACTGAATAACCCACAGAGTGGTTAGAGAAAGGCACAAAGATCAGGGGCAGTGCTGTCATCATTAGAAGAAATGGGGAACACTCTAATTGCAGTCAGTTTCAACTTTCACTGTTTCCAGGAAAAGCTAATACTGTTATGATTTCTCCTGATGCATGTGAAATCAGTTGCTATAGTAATGACCAGTGTTTCTTGGAATTTGCTGACAGCAACAGGCCTTAGGAGTGAAATTTCTCTGTTAATCATGCTTCTGATGCTGATAGTAATGAACTTGGCTCCACCATCTCAGCCCCTCTACCATGTCCATTTCCCACCATGATCTCCTCTTGGCCAGAAGGAAGGATAAGACAAGTCTCTGCTCATGTCACTAGATAGACATGTTGTCAATGGCCTTGGTAACATGGTTCAGCTGTGGCCATGTTCTAGGGTGGGGGAGGCAGGCTGATGGCAGGGAAGAAAAAGGGGGGGGTTGGAACCAGGTCTAAACTTATCTTGGTGAATATTTGGATGGATCCAGTATAGCCCATACAACTGTAGATGTCATAGAGACTAGGAAATAAATTATTTCATTATCTGTTCAGCTGAAACAACATTAACAAACATTTCTACTTTTCCATTTAGATGTAAGCAATGTTTCTGACTGTTGGCCGTACCTACAGGACACATTTCCTAGTTCCACTTTCCTTTCCCACTGCTACAGTGGCCCTCTTTCTCTCAAGCTTCTACTTGCGTTGGGATCCTTGCAGTAGCTACTCCCTCCTCCTGGTGATCTTGGTATGACTAGCTCCTTGTCATTCAGACCTCAGCTTAATAATCACCTCCTGATTCCTTTTTAAATTATTATTATTATTATAGGGACACCTGGGGGCTTGGTCAGTTAGACATCTGTCTTCAGCTCAGGTCATGATCCCAGGGTCCTGGGATCGAGCCTCACATCAGGCTCCCTGCTCAGTGGGGAGTCTGCTTCTCATTCTCCCTCTGCCTCTCCCCTTGCTTATGCTCTCTCTTTCAAATAAATAAATAAAAGCTTTTAGAAAAAATAAATTATTATTTCAGGGTTTTTTTAAGGTATAATTGACATATGACATTATATTAGTTACAGATGCACGACATAATGATTTGATATTTGTATACATTGGGAAATGATCACCACAAATGTAGTTTACATCCATCACCTTATGTAGTTATATTTTTTTCTTGTGATGAGAACTTTTAAGATTTACTCTCAGCAACTTTCAAATATGCGATACGGAATTGTTAACTGTAGTCGCGGTGCTGTACATTACATACCCATGATGTATTTATTTTCTAACTAGAATCTGGTGCCTTTTGACACCCTTCACCCATTTCTCCCACCTCCACTCCCTGCCTCTGGCAATCACCAGTCTATTCCCTGATTCTATGAGGTTGATTATTTTATTTTTTTGTTTTTGTTTTTTAGCTTCCATAAGTAAGTAAGGTCATATGGTATTTATCTTTTCCTCATTTATTATACTTATCATAATGCCCTCAAGGTCCATCCATGTTGTTGCAAATGGCAAGATTTCATTCTTTTTTATGGCTGAGTAATAATGTATGTATGTATATAATGCACACACACACTACTCAGAAATAGAATTGCTGGATCATAGGGTAGTTCTATTTTTAATTTTTTGAGGACCCTCCATACTGTTTTCCATGGTGGCTGTACCAATTTACATTCCCAACAACAGTGCACAAGGATCCCTTTTCTCCACACCCTTGTTGACTCTCGTTATTTCTTGTCTTTCTGATAACAGCCATTTTAATAGGTGTGAGGTGTTTTATCTTGCAGTTTTGATTTGTATTTTCTTCATGATATCTGATGGCCATCTATATGTATATCTTCTTTGGAAAAATACCTATTTAGAGCCTTTGCCTGTTTTTTGATTGGATTTTTTTTGAGTTTTTTGTTTTGCTATTGAGTTATAGGAGTTCTTTATATATTCTGGATATTAACCCCTTGTCAGACATATGATTTACAAATAATTTCTCTCATTCCATGGGTTCCGTTTTTATTTTGTTGATGGTTTCCTTCACTGTGCAAAGGCTTTTAGTTGAATTAGTCCTACTTGTTTACTTTTGCTTTTGGTGTCAGATTAAAAAAATCAAGACCCCTGTCAAGGACCTTATACCTATGTTTTCTTTTAGGATTTTTATGGTTTCAGATCTTACATTCAAGTTTTTAAACTATTTTGAGTTAATTTTTGTATATAGTGTAAGATACTGGTCCAGTTTCGTTCTTTTGCATGTGGCTATTCAGTTTGTCCAAATATCCATCCATCCCAATTATTTATTGAAGAGACTGTCCATTTGCCATTAGTATATTCTTGGTTCTTTTGTCATAATTGACCACATATGTGCAGGTTTATTTCTGGTCTCTCTGTTCTATTGTATTGATCTTTGTGTCTATTTTATGTCAGTACCATACTGTCTTGATTACTGTGGCTTCATAATATAGTTTGAAATCAGGAAGCATGATGCTTCCTGCTTTGTTGTTGTTTCTAAAGATTGCTTTGGCTTTTTGGGTCTTTTGTGGTTCCACACAAATTTTAGTATTGTTTGTTCTATTTCTGTGAAAAATGCCATTGGAATTTTAATGGAGGATTGCATTGACTGTAGATTGCTTTGGGTAGGATGGATATTTTATTTATTTATTTATTTGTGTGGACATTTTAACAATATTCTTTGGATCCATGAACACAGAATATTTTTGTTTACATCCATTCATTTCTTTCATTAATGTCTTAGAATTTTCAGTGGACAGCTCTTTCATCTCCCTGGTTAAACTTATTCCTAAGTATTTTATTCTTTTTGATGCCATTGTAAATGGGATTGTTTTCTTATTTTTTTTTCTTCTGACAGTTTGTTATTACTGTATAGAAATGGAACAGATTTTTGTATATTGGTTTTGTATCCTGCAACTTTACTGAATTCATTCATTAGTTCTAACACTTTTTTGGTGGAGTTTTTAGTGTTTTCTATATTTAACATCATGTCTTCTGCAAGTAATGACAGTTTTCTTCTTCCTTTTCAATTTGGAGCCTTTTATTTCCTCTTCTTGCCTAATCACCGTGGCTTGGATTTCCAATATTATGTTGAATAAAGTGGTCAGAGTGGATTCCTTGTCTTATTCCTGATCTTAGAGGAAAGCTTACAGCATTTTACCATGGAGTATTATGTTAGCTGTGGGCTTGTCATATGTGGCCTTTATTATACTGTGGTACATTCCCTCAATATTTACTGTTGAGACTTTTTTTATTGTTGAATTTTGTCAAATGCTTTTCTGTATCTCTTGGAATGATCATAGGATGTTTATCCTTCATTTTATTATTTGGTGTATCAGGGTGATTGATTCTTGTGGTTGTTGAACCATCGTGCATCCCTGGAATAAATCTTACTTAATCATGGCATATGATCCTTTTGATATATTGTTGAATTCAGTTTGCTAATATTTTGTTGAAGATTTTTACATTTATGTTCACTAGGGATGTTGTGTAATTTTCTTTTTTTTTTTTTGCGCCCTACTTGTCTGGTTTTGGTATCAGGGTAATGTTGGCGTTATAAAATAAATTGGAAGTATTCTCTCCTCCTCTATTTTTGGAAGAGTTGAAGAAGGCTTGATATTAATTCTTCTTTGAATGTTTGGTAGAATTGTAGTGAAGTCCTGGACTTTTGTTTGTTGGGAGGTTTTTGATTACTGACTCAATTTTCTTACTAGTAATCAGATTTTCTGTTTTTTCATGATTCCATCTTAGTAAGTTGTATGTTTCTAGGAATTTAGTCATTTCTTCTAGGTTGTCAAATTTATTGCTGTACAGTCATTCATAATAGTCTCTTAGAATCCTCCGTGTTACTGTGGTAGCAGTTGTAATGTCATCTTCATTTCTGATTTCACTTATTTGAGTCCTCTCTTTTTTTTCCTAGCTACAGGTTTGTCAATTTGTCTTTTCAAAACACCAGCTCTTAGTTTCACTGATCTTTTCTATTATCTTTTATGTCTCTATTTTATTTATTTCTGCTCTGATCTTTGTTATTTCCTTTGTTCTACCAACTTTGTATTTTGTTTTTCTTTATCTAGGTCCTTCAGATATAAAATTAGGTTGTTTATTTGAGATTTTACTTGTTTTTTGAGGTAGCATTCATTGCTATGTATGTCCCTCTTAGAAGTGCTTCTACTGGAGCTCATAAATTTTGGTATGTTGTATTTCCATCTTTATTTGTCTCGAGGTATTTTTTTTAAATTTCTTCTTCAACCCATTGGTTGTTCAGTAGCACAGTGTTTAATCTTCACATATTTATGAATTTTCCAGTTTTCTTGTAATTAATTTCTAATTTCATGCCATTGTGGTTAGAAAAGATGCTTGATATTATTTCAGTTCTTCTTAAACTTGTTTTGTGGCCTAAGATATGATCTATCCTGGCGGGTGTTCCATGTGCACTTGAGAAGAGTGTGTGTTCTGTTGCTTTCAGAGGGAATGTTCTGTGTATATCTGTTAGGTCATCTGGTCTAACATGTTGTTAAGGCTTATGTTTTCTTATTTTCTGTCTAGATGATCTGTTCACCTCCTGACTTCTGAAGGACATAATCTAAAAGTAGTCACTTTGAGTCTCTGTGTTGTACTATTTGATATTTTCATGTTACTCTATTTATTGCGCATCTCTTCCCCACCCCCATACTTCCATCACAGAAGCAAGTTCATGGAGAAGGGACCTTGTCTCTTGGTCTCCACTATAAACCTGCAAACAATGACTGGCCCAGGTGCTCAACAAATATAGTAAAATTAATGAACTATTCCTACTTAGTGCAGTTCTTAAAACCTGGCAGGCTTTCCTACACATCCATGACTTTGCACATGCTGGACCCCCCACCTGGAACCTTTTTCCTCCATTCTTCTTCTTCTATAATCCCCAGTTAGTTTACCAAACTTTATCTTGTGCTGTTCAGAATGTAGGGCAAGATGATTTTTCTAACTTTAATTTTTATTATTATTATTTAAAAACTTGAAGAGATCTATCACTCTGATTGGTAGATCAGAAGATCTACCCTCTGATTAAGGACATCAGTCTTCTCTAGAGCTGGTACTTCCCCATGACACATTCAAGAAAAGTATGTGAACAGTGTTTCTGCTGTGTGACAACATGGCAGGGCATGGAAGAGTCTCAAAGCCTCATCATGTGGATGGAAATTTGCAGTTTTCTCCCTCCTCATAGTAGAAGAGATTCCTCACTGGAGAGGAGGCACAGAAGCCACTTTCAAGGACTTGTGAAATTCTTGTAGGATATAATAGCAAGATATTTAAGTAAAATGTTGAGAGAGCAGTTAGAGAAAGACCGTAACTCAAAGATACTGTGACAATAAATCTCTCATTGCATCTCTTTTCAACCTCTGATCATCTTCATCTTTCTTTTCTTTTTTTCCTCCGCATCAGATTATCTCATGAAATGCAGCTCTGTTTAATGTTTGAATCACCTACAATAACCAGCGTGTGATAAGTACTTCCCTAGATGTTCCTGGCTGGTCTTTGTTATTTTCAGTTTGCTTTTGCTTTTTGATGGAACAATTTTCAAACTAAGTTTTTGTGGGTCAATACATGTAACATGTCAGTTTTGAAACTTGATTTGTTGGACCTTTTGGGGTTTTTAAGAAAAAAAAGGAACTGGAGAATCTAGAAAGAGTTTTAAAAGTTGTCTCTTCACCCTATAAATGTTTCACTCACATCTACTAGCATGATGATAACTCATTTGAGGACAGTGAAAATCAGTAGCCTTGACCAGGAACTAGTGCTGTTGATTATCGTTTCTTATTTATTTTTCTTCAGTCCAACGTATTTTAAGCCCAACATATTCAACACCAGACTATTGAGTAGTTGAAGAAAGGCAGATGTGATTACAGTGTAATTAGGTTCATATGTCACTGTGACAGACAACTGAATAAACCTCCATGTTATTGCACATTTATCCGGAAAAGCTCTGCTAATTATTCCATTTCTCTGGGCCTCCATTTCTTATCTTCAAATGAAGAAGTCAGACTAGTTGATAATTAAAAGCTCTTTTATCTTTAAGGGTCAGCATTTGTCTGAGAGTTTGTTTTTGCTTGTTTTGTTTTGCTTTTACTTACTGTCTTTACCAGTTTGCAAGTCCTCTCTGGAGCATTCAATTTTTTAATTAAATTTTGTTTTGAAATCATAGTAAACTCTTACGCAGTTGTAAGAAATAATATAGAGTAATCCTGTATATTCTTTTCCCAGTTTCCCCCAATGGTAACATATTGCAGAACTGTAGTACAACATCACAACCAACATACGGGCATTGGTAAAGTCAAGATACAGAAAATATCCATTGTCTCAAGGTTCCCATATGTTTCCCTTATGGCTTTACTAACTTCCCTCCCTTCCACTTTCTCTTAGCCCCTGGCAACCACTAATCAGGTGTCCATTTCTATAGTTTTGTCATTTCAAGAAATACATAAATAGAATTATACAATATATAACCTTTCATGGTTGGCTCTCCCCCCCCTCCACTGAGCATAATTCTCTGTAGCCTCATTAAGATTATTGCAAATATCAATACTTTGTTCCTTTTTATTGGCGAGTTGTATTCCATGGGATAGTCATTCATTCATTGAAGGACATCTGGTTGTTTCCAATTTGGGGCTATTATGAATAAAGCTGCTATGAACATTTATTTACAGATTTCTATATGAACATATTTTTCTGGGATAAATGCCAAGGAATGCAATTGCTGGATCACATCGTATTTGCATATTTAGTTGTTTAAGAAACTACCAAACTTTTTTTCAGAGTGGCTGCACTATTTTATGTTCCTCATTTGCATTCCACATCTTCACCAGCATTTGGTAGTATCACTATTTTTTATTTTAGCTATTGTGATGGGTGTGTAGTGGTATATCATTGTGGTTTTAATTTAAATTATTCTAATGGCTGATGATGTTGAATATCTTTTCATGTGCTTACTTGCCATCTGCCTTTTTGGCAAAATGTCTCTTTGTGTCTTTTGCCTGTGTTCCAATTGAATTATTTGCTTTTTTGTTTGAGTTTTTGACAGTTCTTTATATATTCTATACTAATTCTTTGTTTGAATGTATGGTTTGCATATATTTTCTCCCTCTCTGTAGCTTGTCTTTTCAGCTCCTTAACAATACTTTTTCCAAAGACGAAATTTTTAATTTTGGTGCAATTCAATTTATCAATTTTTTCTTTTATTTATTATGCTTTCGTTGTCAAGTCTAAGAACTCTTTGTCTAGCTGGAGATCCTAAAGATATTCTTCTATTTTTTTTTTTTTTGGTCTATAAGTTTTTTGTTTATATTTAAGTCTGTGATGCATTCAAGTTTTATATAAGGTGTGAGAATTGGCTATGGGTTTCTAATTACTCCAGCACCATTTGTTGAAAATGCTGTCTTTCCTCTGTTGAATGGCTCTTGTACCTTAATCAAAAATCAGTTGGTCATGTTTGCGTGGGTCTGTTTCTGGGTTCTCTATTCTTAATCGCCTATATAGTACAGTCTTGATTACTGTAGTTACATCACGTCTTGAAATAAGGTAAACTGATTCCTCTGATTTGATTATTCTTTTTCAAAATTGTTTTAGCCATTTCAATTCCTCTATACCTTTTTGGGAGTTTTTAAATTATGAATTCATATTTCTTAATACATATAGGCCTACTTAAATTATTTTGTGTTGGGTGAGTTACGGTAGTTTGTGGGGTTTCTTGAGGAATTTGTTCATTTCATAGAAGTCGCTGAATGTATTCATGTAGAATTATTCTTAATATTTCTTCCTTACCCTTTTGATGTCTGTGGGGTCTATAGTGATATCCTTTTTTTCTTCTGATATTGGTACTTTCTATATTTTTTCCTTTGTCAGTCCTACTGAAGGTTTGTCAATTTTATTATCTTTGCAAAGAAGCAGCTCTTTGTTTTACTGTTTTCTCTGTGTTTTTGCATTTTAATTTTCATTGGTTTCTGTTCTTTATTATTTCCTTCCTTCTGCATGCTTTGGGTTTATTTTGTTTCTTTGTAGGTTCTTGAGCAGGGAGCTCGGATTATTGATTTGAGACTTCTCTTCTAATGTATTCATTTAGTGCTATGTATTTCCTCTCTTAGCACTGAGTTAGCTGTGTCCCACAAATGTTGATATGTTGTATTTTCATTTTCATTAGTTCAGTGTATTCATTTCCCTGAGATTTCCTTTTTGACCCATGGATTCATTAGCAGGTTGTTATTTAGTGTCAGTGCTTGGAAAGTTTACTGTTATCTTTCTGTTATTGATTTCTAGTTTGATTTCATGGTGATGAGAGAACACATGTAGTATGATTTCAACTCTTTTAAATTGATGATGTTTGTTTTATAGCTCAGGATTCGGTCTGTCTCGGTGTATGTGCTGTGGGCGCTTGTAAAGAATGCATATCCTGCAGTTGTTGGGTGGAGTGTTCTATAAATTATAATTAGATCCTCTTGGATGTTGATGGCATTGAGTTCTTCTATGTCCTGCTGATTTGGTGTTGACAATCAATTTCTCAATTTTTGAAAGAATGGTGTTGAATTCCTCAACTATAATTCTAAAGTTGTTTATTTCTGCTTTCAGTTTTATCAGTTTTTGTTTCACCTATTCTGCAATTCTGGTGTTTGGTGCATATATATTTAGGATTCCTATGTCTTCTTGGAGTGATCTTGTTATCACTTTGTAGTATGTCTCTCTCTCTGCTCATTTTATTTTCTTTGAAGTCTACCTTATCTGATATTAATATAACCACTATATCTTCTTCCATCCTCCTAATTTCAACCTTCCTGTATTGCTGTTTTGAAATGAGTTTCTTGTAGACAACATATACTTGAGTCACATTTTTATTTATTTTATTTTATTTTATAATTTTTTATTATGTTATGTTAGTCACCATACAATACATCCCTAGTTTTTGATGTAATGTTCCATGATTCATTACTTGCGTATAACACCCAGTGCACCATGCAATACGTGCCCTCCTTACTACCCATCACTGGCCTATCCCAACACCCCACCCCCCTCCCCTCTAGCCCTCAGTTTGTTTCCCAGAGTCCATAGTCTCTCATGGTTCATTCCCCCTTCTGTTTACCCCCCTTCATCCTTCCCTTCCTTCTCCTCCTATCTTCCTATTTGTTGAGTCACATTTTTAAATCTGTTCTGCCCTTCTCTTTTGATCGGTTTATTTAGACTGTTTGCACTTAAAGCATTTATTGATATGTTAGGGCTTAAGTCAACTGTTTTATTTTTTTGGTCATTGCTCCCTCTGTTTTTTACAACTCTGTTTTCTTCTTTTCTTTTCTTTTTGCTTTCCTGTGGGTTAGCTGAACGTTTTTTAGAATTCCATTTTGATTTTTCCTAGTATTTTTGAGTGTATTTGTTTGTATAGCTTTCTTCTAGAGGTTGCTCTAGGTGCTATATCATGTGTCTACATAACTTATCACTGCCTACTGCTGTTTTGTTTTTACCAATTCAAGTAAAGTATAGAAACCTTACCACCCTTTACCTTCCTCCATTTATAATACACTTGTCTTCAGTGGTTCATCCACACACATTTGGAACAAAATCAAACAGTTTTGTGAATTTTGCTTCACCATCAAACATAATTTAGAAAACTCCAAAGGAAGAGAAAAGTCTATTGCATTTATCCCTATTTTTGTTTACTGTCTCTTCCTTCTTGACATTCCACAGTGTCTTCTTTTCTGTTTAGTGAACTTTCTTTAGCTATCCTTTCAGAGTAGGTCTGCTAGCCACAACTTTTCTTGGTTTTCCTTCCTCTGAGAATGTCTTCATTTCTCCTTCCTTCCTAGAGTATGTTTTTGCGAGGTACAGGATTTTGTACTCACAGTTGTTTTCTTACAGTACTTGAAAAATCTCATTCCCACTGCCATATTCTCTGACGAGAAAGCCACTGTTTGAATTGCTTTCCCCCTGTAGGTAAAGTGTTTCTCTCTTCCTGCTTTCAAAATATTTTCTTTGCCTTTTGTTTTCAGAAGTTTAATGATGATGTGTGTTGGCATGGATTTCTTTGGCTTTCTCCCGTTTGGGATTCACTCAGCTTCTGAACTTGTAGGTTTATGTCTCTTGCCAAATATGAGAAGTTTCCACAGCCATTATTTCTTCAAGTACTTTTCCAGCTCCTCCCACTTTCACTTTTCCTTCCAGGACTCTGATGACATGAATGTTAGATTTCCTAACAGGTTCCTGAGGTTCTGTTAATTTTCTTTTTAATGCATTTTCTCTCCATTCAGATTGGGTAATTTTTACTCTTCTGTCTCCCAGTGCCTTGTTTCTTTCCTCTGTTCCCTCCATTCTGCTGTGGAGCCCTTCCAATGAGCTTTTTATTTTAGTCACTATTATATATATTTATTTTTTTGATTGAAGTTTCCATTTCATTCTTCTTTAGGTCATCTGCTTTTTCACTGAAACTTTCTATTTCTTTTCTAAGTTTTTAACTTTTTTCATGTTTGAAATGTATTTGTAATTACTCATAGAAGCAATTTCTCATGGCTGTTTTAAAATCTTTGCCCGGTAATCCTAAAATCTCTTGTCATCTCAGTACTGGCATCTTTCGATTGTCATTTTTCACTAAGTTTGAGATTTTTCTGTTTGTTGGTATGACAAGTAATTTTATTTGAAACTGGGGTATTTTCATATTATTTTATGAGACTCGGTCTTACTGAAACCCTCTGTTTTTAGCTTTCTCGGGGCTTTGGCAGGGGAACGGGTGGGCATTGCCTCATTACTATTTTGGTGGAGGCAGACGTGTAGGTCCCCTATTGAACCTCTGTTGACACATGAGAGGCGTCATTATTGCTCATTATTATCATTGCTCATTATTAAGCATTATTGCTGGGCAGGGGTGGAGGTTCTCCTTTGACACCACCAGTGGGGTGGCCTCATTACCAGTAGGGCATAGTGAGAGTCCTGACTCTCAACTGGGCATTCTCTGACACCAGCCAAGTGGGGGTATTCGGGCACCTCATTATAGCCTCATGGAGGTGGAAGTCTAAGCTCCCCACCTGAGCTTTGCTGGTATAGGTGGAGGCTGGGCCATATTTTTTTGGTTTTGGGGGGCGGTTTTTGTGTGGTGTTTGGCTGGCTCACAGCGTTTATTAATTTAAAAGTTTACTACCTTGTGAGGCTGCCCCTTTCCTCGAAAAGGAAGGATTTTGTTGGGGTATTTGACATACAAAGAAATAAGAACAACTCACCAGTGTGTTGTTCCGTGTGTCCTGAGATCTCTAACCAGCCTTCTTGTCTTCTCTTCACCTTTCAGAGTCTTATATTTGTTTAATGTCTGATGTGTCGGGTTTTAGTTTTACTTAGTGGGAGAAATGGGAGAACAGGCGTCCACTTCATCTTCCTGGAAGTTGGAAGTCTTGGAACTTTCATTTTTAGTCAGCTTGGTTTTTAAGCTCAATATTGTATGAGCATGCAGCACCACTTCACAAATCAGAAGGACACCAAACCACCTGCAGAAAACATTTGTTTCTCGGATTTATGTAAGAGGAAAAGTGTCTACCACGTGCTTGGCACTTTATGCATAATTTCACCTAATCCTCAAAATAACACTACAGGGAGGGTATTATTAACCCTGATGTGCAGAATGAGAACTGAAGTTCAGAGAAATTAAGTAACTTGTTCCAGATCACACAGCCTAGTGATTGGCAGAGCCAGGATTTGAAGCCAGTTTTGCCCACATTTTTCTCCCACCACATGCCTCAGTCAGCTTGCTAGCTTAACCAGGATAGAGATGATCTTTCCTGCTTCTTTTGCGTGTGCATACCTAGTAAATCCCATGCAACTCCACATCAGTTTTCATTTAGGTGAAACATGTTCATATAGGTGTGGTTTTTGTGTATAAATGTAGAGAGGAGTCCTATACCTACAGTAGGAAATTAATGAATACCTTTAGGATCAAATTAGTGAGCGATCCCACAGTGTTAACGTGTTCCAGTATTACTATATAAGTTGTGCCCACAATACAGTAGACTGATTCTATAAGTAAATAAATATGTACAAAAACCATAAGTAAATCAACCCATTGCTACTCTTTTTAGGAATGCTAGCATTCTGGGGAAAGAAGACATTTTTTTTTTCTAAGATCTATTTTTAAGTAATATCTATACCCAATGTGGGGCTCAAACAGCCCCAAGATCTAGAGTCACATGCTCTATCTACTGAGTCAGCCAGGCACCCTTAAGAACTTAAAACATCTCTCTGCTGGCAGAATATCTAAATAATATTCTTTCAGTTTTGAAAAATCATTGACTCCATTTAAGGTTAATAAACTGATAATAATTGTCAAACACAATCATTTCTGAGTTAGGCATTTCAACCTCTATTTTAGTGTGAAATAAGTTGTGGCAAAATTATTTTTTGAGGAGCTCTACACATTACAGATTTCAGACCTATTTTCTGTCCCTGAAATTTGATTTAAATCATCTCAATCTTTTTCTTCCCTTTTACTTTCCCTGTTTTTTTTTTTTTCTTTTTCTCAATACTTGGCAATACTTGAATTCCTTGGAGAGTTTCAGCTTTGAGACAGCTATGAATAATTCAAGTTTAATCCCACATTCATTCCTTTTCAAGTTCAAAATCTCACATCTTTTTTTCTGTTTATGAACCACAGGAGTTTTTGGTACAAGATAGTGATTGAAAAGAAAGATTGCTCAAAGAGATGTGGTATGTGATGTATTATTTATTTATTGAAAACATAGATGGGATTACATACATGATGGTCACGTTTTTGGTTCTTAAGTTTTAATAATACTTGATCCCTGCTGAGTTTAGAGGAAGAGAATGACCTTTGCTGGTATCCGGCATTGTGCTGACCTTCTAAGAGTATCATCTCAGCCATCGTTATCTGTAGTTTACCAGTTAGGAAATGGGGGGTTGCGAGAGGTTAAATAACTGTGTGGTAGAGCTGGGATTGAACCTAAGTCTTTCAGACCCTGAGGCCCATACTCTTTCCAGGACACTTTTCCCACACCATGCTAAAAATCGCCTTAAGCTGAAAACCAAAGAAATTGACTTAACCTCTTGCATTCTGAAGAAGACATACTAAAAATTCATTTCCTAGGCTAGCACCAGCAATTGGATTCCATCTGTTCATCATTTGTCCAGCCATTTATTGTATTCCTTCTTTTAGTCCAGACCTTGGAGATTCTGACTACACATCAGATCATTGGGGAGTTTTTAAAAATTATGCGACTCCACCCAACAGAGATTCTGATTATTGGCCTGGGATGGGGCCCAGGCAGCTATTTTTAAAGCTCTCAGGTATCTCTGATGTGCCGCCAGGATTGACACCTTGCATTCACTGCTTCTTGTAATCTCTAACATCACTCCCTGTGATGGTTAATTTTGTGTGTCTACTTTCCTGAGCCATAGGGTGCCCAGACATTTGGTCAAATATTTATTCCCGATGTATTTATGAGGGTGTTTCTGGATGAGATTAACATTTGAATCAGTGGACTGAGTAAAGCAGATCGCCCTTCCAGATATGGGTGGCCATCCACAATTAGTCAAAGACCTGAATAGAACAAAAAGGCTGAGTCTGATCCTCTTGGGAGTAAGCAGGTCCTTCTCTCTGACTGCCTGGAGCTAGAACTTTGGTCTCTTCCTGCCTTTGAACTGAACTGAAATACTGGTATTTCTTGGGTCTCAATTGGCTTTCAGTCTGACTTACACTATCAGCTCTCTTGGGTCTGCAGCTTGCCAACTGCAAATCTTGGGATTTCTCAGCCTCTGTAAGTGCACAAGCCAATTCCTTATAAATTTCTTTCTATACATATGTACTTCTTATTGGTTCGGTTTCTCTTGAGAACCTTAACTAACACCCTTACTTTTTTAAATATTTATTTATTTGAGAGAGAAAGAGAATGAGAACGAGCAGGGGGAGGGCTCTGAAGAGGGAGAAGAAGACTCCGCACTGACCAGGGAGCCCAGTGCGGGGCTCAATCCCAGGACCCTGAGATCATGACCCAAGTGGAAGGCAGATGCTTACCTGACTGAGCCACCCAGGTGCTCCACCACTTACTTTTTAACTAAGACTTCTTGACACCTTTTCAGTTTCTGAGTTTTTTCATACTTTTTTCCCTTGAGACATCATTAGGGAAGCTCTTTTCTTAAAAAAATATTTATTTATTTGAGGGAGAGAGAGAGAGAGTGGGGAGGAGCAGAGGAAGGGGGGAGAAAGAGAATCCTCAAGCAGACTCCCCACTTAGCATGGAGCCCAACCTGGAGCTCAATCCCAGGACCCTGAGATCATGACCTGAGCTGAAATCAAGAGTTGGATGCTTAACCAATTGAGCCACCCAGGCACCCCATGAAGCTCTTTTAGAATGGGGTTGGGATGAACATTTCTTTAAGTTTCCGCTTCAACATTGATGGAGAGGATGCAGGTCAGCCACAAGAAGCTCACATTCCTGTCCCTGTGCTTCTCTCAACCAGCCTGGTCTGATTCTTGGCCTTTGTGCTTGTGCCCATTCAGAAAAGCAGCTGTGAAATCAAAGAACAAAATACCTTGCTGTCAAAACGTAGCCTGCCTGAAGTGGTCTCATCACAGGAAGAGCTACCTAGGGTGTAAAGGCATCTTACTATTGGGTGCCCACTCTTAACTCACATTGTCTAGTTGTCTCTCCTGGTGCTCTGGGGTCATTCTGCTCAGGGTGTTGGCCAGATGGCCAAAGCTGAACTTGGCATCTAGAGCCCACCACTGAGTGGGGAGCTGACTACCCAAAGACACAAGGGAAAAATGAACAAAGAGGGGTGCAAACCTATCCTAGAAGGCACTTAGTGCCAAACCAGTGTCCCATGCCAATACAGGGGGCAAGCAGGGGAGCCAGACAGGGAGGCAAAGTCAAGGGTCAAAGGCCCAGGAGATGTAGCCAGAGGAGCATAGGATGGGGTGAGGAGAGAGGAAGATGGGAAGGTAAACCAGAAGTTCCCATTGTTGCATATCTGTGATTCATTTGTATTGGCCAACAGCCATATGACCATGAATGGATCAGCCTGGTTGAAAGTCCTGTGTTGGATCGTAATTTTTCATTCAAGTTTTATGGCCCCATCCCCAGTCCTACTTTAAATTAAGATGTGGCTCCATCCTGTCTTTTGGATATTTTGTTTTATTCAGTAACACAAGTTCATGACTTGGTCAAAAAAGCCTTGGTTTACAACACCATAAGCGAGTGCCCCATAAATTTCCATCACACTGATAATGTCTTTAAACATATGAAAGGCACTTTGGGATTCTGTATTGTTAGAGTAAATTTAAACTTATTTTAGTGCCTTGTAAATAGCTGGCAGAGGAATGATATTCTTGTTTTAGCATTTGGTTGTTTTTTTTTTTTTTTGCTACGTTTTTTCAAAACTTTGAAAAACAATTGCTAATAAACAAAGCCACAGGAATCATTCCAGTTCAGGGAAATAAACAGATTTCGAGGGATTAGACGAAGTCATCTAAGTTCATCTAGGGGTGCTTTCATGACTGTATTGTATTAGCACATCAGTGCCGCCATGTGTGCAAATAAAAGCGTCAGAGTTTTCATTTCATGCTTAATTTTCAGATGGTTTTGCTATTCTCATTTAACCTAAAGTAAATTTAAAAAACCAACTAGAATACATTTTGGGGAAAAAAGGAAGATGCTCTGGGTTGGATCTTGGAGTTCTTCCAATTCCATAGCAGCAAAAGGACGCCTCTTCTAACCCCCCTTTTTTTTGTATCATCGGTATGTGAGAACAAAATGTAACCATCCCTTTTCCATGTTTGCTTGGCTTCAGGGGAATCAGAAGGCTGCCCAGGGACCTGGAGAAATTGGCCCTGGAGAGAGTATGGACGTTATAGATTTGAAAGGATAACTTGTCTTTTCGTTTTGCCCAAACTGGATAATTTTGTCAGCTCTTCACTTTGGTTAGCTAATGGAAATACAACTTTTTGATTTCTTTGTCTCAGTTTATCTTTTGGATTAAAATTTCAAACAGAAATTAGATTCATGGGTTTTCATTCAAAGCTGTCTTTAGGAGATTGGGCAGTAAAGAGTCACTGAAGGTAAAATAATCTTTGCTTATTCTCTTGTTTTGTGCATTTTTGTAAGTGTGCAGTGATGGTATTAGCACACCCAGTGCTGTCGGTCTGCTGTGTATCGGAGGGTTTAGCATATGGGTCCTGCTAATCTGGATTTTCCCACTCTGGGCATCAGAATCTTGTGTTTTGCAGGCACCTGTGTCTACCCAGGATAATATGTCCATTTATAACAGCCTGTGAAAGGGTGGGAGTTGTTGTTTTTAACCCAGGGTCTGTATGAAGACAAAGAAATTTCTTGGGAGTGATTAAAAACACACCCTTTGATAAGTAAGGACTTTATACAACTTGTTGTGTAGACACCACAAACTGTAAAGCAAATGAATTGGGTTTTGCTATCAGTTGCTGGTTCTGTCTCACTGAGGATTTGGTCACCTTTGGCCAGTGGTGCTCTGGTCCCATCTGAGTCCTTTCTGTTCTGATTTTGTCCCATTTGGCCTGGTTTACACTTCTTACTTCACAGTCTTTTGTAAGCTGGTTACATATAGCTGTTAGTCTTTGTGTCTTAAAGTCTAGTTCTTAAGAACCAAGTGTTTAAAAGTCTTCTCAGGATTAGCATTCTTCTGAATGCTAAGGCTACAGATGGGAAGTTGAAAAGCCCTTTTGAAGAGCAGAGTAACTTAAGCCTTTTTTAAATATCTATTTTTTAATTTAAATTCAATTAATTAACATATACTATATTATCCGTTTCAGAGGTAGCGGTCAGTGACTTGTCAGCCTTATATAACACTCAGTGCTCATTACATCACGTGCCCTCCTTAAAGTCCAGAACTCAGTTACCCCATCCCCCCCCTCCCCTCCAGCAACCCTGAGTTTGTTTCCTAAGATAAAGAGTCTCTTATGGTTCGTCTCCCTCTCTGATTTTGTCTTGTTTTATTTTTTCCTCTCTTCCCCTATGATCCTCTGTTTTGTTTCTTAAATTCCACATATGAGTGTGATCATATGATAATTGTCTTTCTCTGATTGATTTACTTCCCTTAGCATAATACCCTCTAGTTTCATCCGCACCTTTGCAAATGGCAAGATTTCATTTCTTTTGATGGCTGAGTACTATTCCATTGTGTGTGTATGTGTATATGTATATATATATATGCTTACACATACACACACCACATCTTTTTTATCCATTCATCTGTCGATGGGCATCTGGGCTCTTTCCATAGTTTGGCTGTTGTGGACATCGCTGCTATAAACATTGAGGTGCAGGTGCCCCATTGGATCACTACATTTGTGTCTTTGGGGTAAATCCCTAGTAGTGTAATTTCTGGGTCATAGCGTAGCTCTATTTTCAACTTTTTGAGGAACCTCCATACTGTTTTCCAGAGTGGCTGCACCAGCTCGCATTCCCACCAGCAGTGTAAGAGGGTTCCCCTTTCTCCGCATCTTCACCAACATCTATTGTTTCCTGAGTTGCTACTTTTAGCCATTCTGACGGTGTGAGGTGGTATCTCACTGTGGTTTTGATTTGTATTTCCCTGATCTGAGTGATGTTTTGGTTTCTATTTCATTGATTTCTGCTCTAATCTTTATTATTTCTCTTCTCCTGCTGGGCTTAGGCTTTATTTGCTGTTCTTTTTCTAGCTCCTTTAGGTGTAAGGTTAGGTTATGTATTTGAGACCTTTCTTGTTTCTTGAGAAAGGCTTGCATTGCTGTATACTTCCCCCTTAGGACCACCTTTGCTGCCTCCCAAAGGTTTTGAACAGTTGTGCTTTCATTTTCTCTTGTTTCCATGAATTTTTTAAATTCTTTATTTCCTGGTTGACCCATTCATTCTTTAGTAGGATGCTCTTTAGTCGCCACGTATTTGAGTTTTTCCCAAATTGCCTCTTGTGATTGAGTTCCAGTTTCAAAGCGTTGTGGTCTGAACATGCAGGGGATGATCCCAGTCTTTGGTACTGGTTGAGACCTGATTTGTGATGCAGCATGTGATCTATTCTGGAGAATGCTCCGTGTGCACTGGAGAAGAATGTGTATTCTGTTGCTTTGGGATGGAATGCTCTGAATATATCTGTGAAGTCCATCTGGTCCAGTGTTTCATTCAAGGTCCTTATTTCCTTGTTGATCTTCTGCTTAGATGATCTGTCCATTGTAGTGAGTGGGATGCTAAAGTCCTCTACGATTATTGTATTATTATCATTGTGTTTCTTTAATTTTGTTGTTAATTGGTTTATATAATTGGCTGCTCCCATGTTAGGGGAATAAATATTTACAATTGTTAGATCTTCTTGTTGGATAGACCCTTTAATTATGATATGGTATCCTTCCTCATTTTTTATTACAGTCTTTGGTTTAAAATCTAATTTGTCTGATATAAGGATTACTACCCCAGCTTTCTTTTTATGTCCATTAGCTTGATAAATTGTTTTCTGCCCCCTTACTTTCAGTCTGGAGGTGTCTTTGGGTCTAAAATGAGTCTCTTGCAGACAGCATATTGATGGGTCTTGCATTTTTATCCAATCTGATAGCCTGTGTTTTTTGATTGGGTCATTTATCCCATTCACATTTAGAGTAACTATTGAAAGATATTAATTTAGTGCCATTGTATTACCTGTAAAGTCACTCTTTCTGTATATTGTCTCTTTTCCTTTCTGGTCAGTGTTACTTTTGGTCTCTCCCTTTGCTTAAAGGATTCCCTTTAATATTTATTGCAAGGCTGGTTTCGTGATCATAATTCTTTTAGTTTCTGTTTGTCCTGAAGCTTTTTTATCTCTCCTTCTATTTTGAATGACATCCTTGCTGGATAAAGTATTCTTGGCTGCATATTTTTCTCGTTTAGTACCCTGAATATATCATGCCAGTCCTTTCTGGCCCACCAGATCTCTGTGGATAGGTCTGCTGCCAGTCTGGTGTTTCTACCCTTGTAGGTTATGGACCCCTTGGCCTGAGCTGCTTTCAGGATTTTCTCTTTGTCTCTGAGATTTGCAAGTTTCACTATTATATGTTGAAGCGTTGACTTACTTTTATTGATTTCGAAGGGTGTTCTCTGTGCCTCCTGGACTTGAAGGCCTGTTCCTTTCCCCAGATTAGGGAAGTTCTCTGCTATGATTTGCTCCAGTATACCTTCCTCCCTCCGCCCTTCCTTTTCTTCTGGGATCCCAATTATTCTAATATTGTTTCACTTTATGGTATCACTTATCCCTCGAGTTCTCCTCTCATAATCCAGTAGTTGTTTATCTCTTTTTCTCAGGTTCTTTATTCTCCATCATTTGGTCTTCTATATCACTAATTCTTTCTTCTGCCTCATTTATCCTAGCAGTTAGAGCCTCCATTTTTTATTGCATCTCATTATTAGCCTTTTGTATTTTGACTTGATTAGATTTTAGGTCTTTTATTCTCCAGAAAGGGATTCTCTAGTGTCTTCTGTACTTTTTTTAAGCCCAGCTAATATTTTATAATCATTATTCTGAACTCTAGTTCTGACATTTTACTTATATCCATACTGATTAGGTCCCTGGCAGTCATTATTGCCTCTTGTTCTCTTTTGTGAGGTGAGTTTTCCATCTTGTCATTCTGTTTTTGCAGAAAGTGGTTGCTTTTCTATTTGTAGAGTTGCAGCTTTTCTTTTCTTAGATCTCCAGTTGAGTTTGCAGGTGTTCAGAATGATTTTATAGCTATCTAGCTGAATTCCTGGGACCAGTCGAACCTAGGGTCTCCTACTTCTCTGCCATCTTGGACTCGGCCCAGAATAACTTAACCCTTAAAGAAGTGACTATGGAAGGCTTATTGTCAGAAGCACCAACACTAGAAAACACTTTAGACTCTCCCCCAAATCAGTAACTCAGGCCATGGCTGTTTAAATACTGTTTGCCCAGTAGGTGTGTTTCCTGCTTTTGTGCACAAACCGACCCATTAATAGGCTCCCACACACACCTGAAAGCAAGGAATAAACTTTCACTGCTGCTCATGGTGGGAGATGAGGGGTGGGAGTGAAATTGTATCAGCCATGGAAAGAGCCCTAATTCAACTACTGCTAAGACCTTTATTATGTGAAGGTAGAACATCTGGATCTTTTAGATCCCCGAACAGATTCCCAATTGCAGTAGATGAGACATGGACATCTTCTTTACCTTGCTTCTGGTTCGTCTTTGTGTTTTCTGGCCAGGTGTCGTAAGTGGCCTCTTCCATACAGTTACATTGGAAGTTTGCTCTGCCAGGGTCTGCTAAGATATAATTCTGAGTAGAATGGAATTAAAAAATCTATAATGAACTTGAAGGAGTCTGAAGGTTGTTGAGTACCCACCCTTCATTGTACAAGTGAAGAAACCATAAACCATGGTAAAGCCACAGTTGGACTCAAGAGTGTATTAATTGTGCTTTCCAGTGTATGGTTCTTTCTGCTGTCTTATGTTGGACGACTTTGGCAGAGCCAAGTGTTAACTCCTGCAGAAGCCACACATCCTTTCTGGCTCTCTCGGGTTCTCTGAGTTCCAGGTCATCATGTAGCACAGCTGCTTTTCAGCCTTCCTGTCCCTGGACCCTGAAGAAAGAGGGTTTGAAGCCTGCTATGAAACCTCATGCAATATGATGTGGCCAGTGTCATGTCCCAGGAATTCTACTGAAGCAAGTATTTGAGCATATTTCTTTGAGGTGCTTTGTAGAGTATCTCTAAAGGATAAGAGCCCAGCTTCATAAACAAGAACATTGAAATGCCAAGAGGACGCATAGTGAATCTAAGCTGGTGCTGGCTACTGGCCCTGCCCATGACACCTGGAGACTTTTGGTCTGAGAAAATCATAGAACACTGAGGACAAGTCCTTGGTGACAATTAGAAAGTATCTTTTCTGTTGATAATAATTGGACTTTCATGAGCAGCTAAGGAGCCAAGGACCGCTCAGCTTTTTGAAAACCTGGTCTGTTTCCCTTGGAATAGGGGTTGAATCCCTGTAAGGAAGCCAAAGGTAACTGCATTGCTTTGAGTGGAAGAGTTGCTGGAGATTTTACAGAGGAATTATTTAAAAGGCCAGCTGGTATGAGCTGGTTCCAGATCTGAAGAACTATAATGCAAATGAAAATATTTTATTTCACTCATGAATAACTAATTTCAGATACCTAAATACTAAGAAGGTGGAAGCAAGCCTGGGTACAGATAGTGTCCAAAAAAGCACATGCAGTTCCTAAGTGAGAACTGCTGCTTCATGATCAGGAAACATTAATGTGCAAGACAGCCTATATTCCATTAGCCCCTGCTTCCAGAGGCTCTAATGAGATTGATGTCCCCATGCAGATAAGTCCCAAGGAAATAAAATTCCATTAACTAATCTAGTCTTGGTTTCACTAGGAATAAAGAATGCATCTTACCAAAATAAGGAAGGAAAGTTTATTTTTCAGGAAGCTGAAACCATATGTTCCCAGATGCTGCCTTGCTCCAAAACTTGGGGAAAGAAGGTTAAGGCTACTTCTTTGGGGAAAAAGAAAACAACAACACTCAAATTGTTATTTCTTAAAACAGAACAACAAGGCCTCAAAAATAGTAAATGTTACCAGAACAATAATAAACAATGGCACAAATGCCCATCTTAAGAAACGCAGTCAGTCACGTCTTACATTGCGCAACCGACAGCCATGTGCTCAGGCATTTCTGCGATGATTGAAGACACATTCCGACAGTTATAAACATCCATCACAGATTCAAGTATGCAGCTCAGGATTCCAGAACCACAGTCTGCCAGTTGTTGACCATTAGTGACATACCAAGTATTACTGAGATCTCGGCAAGATCTCTGGGTTTGCACGAAACAGCTGAAATACTACTCAGTATAAGAAAGTACCTGGGGTGAAATAACCCCTCAGGAAGCCTAATAAAGAAGAAAGGAAATGTGCCATTTAAAGCCAAAATTGCTTTCCTGAAGCATGGTCAAATCATACATGAAACACAATGGCCTTTCCGTGCCAGAGGAGTAATAGCTCATTTCCCCTGCACGCCCTGGACTCTCTTTTCCCTTAAGTTTTATTATATGTTTAAGTATACATTATTGGTCATTCCAAGTGCATGAACTTACGACAGATTAAAAGGATCTACTTACTCTAGAAACTGTTGAACATTCAGTTGGCGTGATTTAGACTCAAAGTCGCTCCCCGTTTAGAGCACGCCAGTGCTTTGTTAGCCAGGACCTTGAGAGGATCCAAATTAGAGTTTACCTGGGCTCTCTTCAGCCTCTACATATCGACTTGCCACTGTCTTTTTGCAGTTTTACTCCTTCCAAGCACTACCAAGAGCCCTGCACTGGGGACGCAAATGGAGAGGAAAAGGGTTAACCTTTGTACAGAGAAAAAGCTGAAAGTCTAGCTGAAACTGTGTCATGGGACTTTCTATAGGCTCTGAATAAAGACAGCCTCTCCAGTTGCCACCCCCCATGTACACCCTTTTAACAAGGGTTGTCTGAGGCTTGAGCCAAGAACTGGGGTCTGTTATAGGTTGGGCTAGTCCCAAGCAAACTGTGAAACAGATGAAAATTAATTTCCCAAGTGCTCCGCCAAGGTCCCCACCACACATCTGCCCCAGTGCTTCCTTCCAGGCACTCAGCATCAGTCCGAATCTCAGACCCCTGCTTAACTAACACCTAGTAACAGTCAAGTCTAGCTCTGCCCCACAGCGTCTACATTTTAACCAGGATTACAACTCAAGCGAACAACCCGCCAGAGAGACTTAGAGAAAGCTTCAGATGAAGGTAGAGACCGTGTGGGCTCCATTCACGTGTATACCCCCGGGGCCTGACCCTTAGGAGGCATTCAATAAATATTTGGTAAATGGACAAGTAAATTAGTGAATGACAGGACGTGAATGGCAGAGCATGGCCTGCCATTTGAGAAAGTTTGACAAGAAAAGACTCCAGCCAGCAGGAACAGCCCGTAAGGGGGCACAGAGCTGCCCACCCAGGAGGGAGAAGTGCTCTCCCGGCCCAGTTCCCTGCCGCACACCCCAGGCATCTAGCACTGGTGGTCCCCAGCCTTGTCAACTGAAATTCAGTCCTGCGACAGGGTGAAAAATGTCCTCAACCTCAGACTCCTGGGATGGCATTTCGGGTTTGGGTTTTTTTGTGTTGTTTTTTTGTTGGTTTATTTGGTTGGTTTTGCTTTTTTATAAATAGTGCCTTGAGCTGCTGATAAAGTAGCCTGGTATACATGGGTGGCCCTCAAATGCTTGGCATTATTTGGACCTGCTCTGTTGTCTTAAATTGATCTTAACAAGATCAGAGGAATTTGGATATGTTTAGGTTAGGGTTTAGGTCTGGATACTACAGATAGACCAGCTTTTAATTGCTTCTTTTCGTCTTGTATTATTTAAGTCCACGGGCACTTAGAGTCGGTATATAAACACCTCCAGGTAGCGCGAAAAGAGGCAGCACATGGAACATGAGGTCAAAGCTGTCCGCTTACATGTTCCCCCCCACCCCAGAAAAGCCTGGAGATTCCAGATGTCTCTATCCATAGCTTCAGTTGGCTTCAATGTCAGTTTTCTTCTCATTCTTCAGATAATTACTGACTTCGTCGAAATTCATTACAGGCGCCACTGAGTCCAGTAGTTCAGTGTGGAAGCGTAACTTAGGTTAACTAACTCCTCTGACTCTTCCGCACTTTGAATCTGCTTTTCCCATCTGTGGAATTTTCCTGCAACCGAGCAGGCTAAGTCAGCTACCAACCCTTCCCCAGACCTCCTTCCCTATATCAGGTCCACTGAATGCACAGAGCTGCTTCTGCCCTCTGAGAGACGCTCAAGCCCAGAGAGGAGACCTGGGTCAGAAGGGCCCGTTTTCAAGCATTGAAGAAAAGTCTTCACTGGCAACATTGGAGAAATGCGCTGATCTTGTGTTTTTACCATGGAAGTGGGTGGAAAGGGGAATTTGTGGCTACTTCCTTTCATCTTGTCGGTGGTTGCTTTTCTTGGATAAAGTAGCAACATTCCTCAAAAACTAGAAATCGTGACCCTTGAGATTGAAAATGTATATAGCAGCTCTACTTTTTCAAACCTAGAATGGGGTGACAAAATCAATTTACAGAAGGTGTTAAGACTAGGTATTATTGCTGAAGGAAAGGCAATGTGGGCTGATGGAAGGAGGAACAGCATGCCCCTCGCCACTGTCGTGTAGTTCCCATGCTTTTTTGAAGTGCCCATTGGAGGAAAAATGAGGGAAGACAGACCCTGCTTTGTTTTTTTTTCAGCCTAGAAAGTTAGGTCATATGCCTTACCTGGTTCCCTTTGGAGGCATTTAAGACATTTGGACAGAGAGTATCTATAACTTTCCTTCTCTTGCTAGAAAGTGCTCTGAACCAGAGAGGAGGTTGACGAGGAGTCAGCTGTGAAACTCTCACGTTTCTGGTGGCCCCAAAAGCCTCTGCATTTTTTCCTGGCTGGATTACATCGTGTGAACCCTAAGTGAAAGAGTGGGCCAATAGTTAGACTTCCGTCTCCCAAGTCCTCAAATTCAAAGGCAGAAAGTACCCCATGCCTGGTTACTGGGACCTAGTTAGATGGATTTAACAGTTGTATTACCTAGTTTTAGCCTCCACAAATGGACACATGGCTTTAAAAGGCTCCCATAAAGGAACCACGGATTAAAGATAGCACTGTTTGACAGTACGTCCCCAAGAAAACCAGACCAAAAAATGGCACAGAAAACACTCCATCATTCTTCCTGAAAATGGTTTGCTAATCACATTACAAGGTGACTGTTACAAGATAGAAACAGTGACAGTCTGATGTGATTTGCCAAGCAGTTGGCCAGAAAACCTTCAAAGTTATTAAAAGGTCACTGGAGGATATGGACGAAAATGTACATGTATGATTGTTATGATAGTTCATACTCTAAGTTTATTTTGTGCCTTGAACTATTAAGTAATGATGATAGCCTGTGTAGATAATTTATAAGTTAGTGAAGAATAAATAAAGTAAGGAAGTTGGGGGTTCTATGTTCAAATGCTTGGAACCCCTTGCTCTAGGAAATGGCACCTACTAAGGGATGGTCTAAGGTTGGTGGCCTGCTCAAAGGTAGGTTGGGCTCAGGGGACAGACCCTCCTGCAAAATCTGAAGGATGATAGAGACCACTGAGAGAAGTCAGAGGACATATGCAAACGAGGAGGACAAGAGATCTCCCTGTCTTTCCAGAGGTATGCAGAGCAAAGGAAGCTGTTTAAGAAAGTGGACACAAACTCACCAAAGCAACAGGCACCATCTAGGAGCTGTTCTCGGGCAAGCTGAGTGTTACCAGCTCATCTGGTAATGAAGGCCCATTGGGTGTGGAGAACTCATGCCAGCCTCGCCATCCAGCCCCCCGTGGGACTCAGCATTCAGAGAGCCCAAGTAGAGGTATACAGTAGGTTTTGATGCGAACCTTTGGCCTTACGCGTGTGATCGTCCCAGTGTGGCCTTTTCCAGTTAAGGCAAACAAACCTTAGAGTTTCTATCACTTCTCAAGGTTTCTGGTAAGAAAAGGCGTGGGAGCTCTTGCCAGGGCTGCTGCATTCGGTTGCGCAGGTTTTGCTCTGCAGAAAGTTTTCCAGAAGTGCTGATCTGCCTGGAGGGCACCTTTTCCTAACTCCTACAGAGGCACTTACGCTGACCTGCCACGGCTTTGCAGTGAATTTTGGCAGAATAGAGCAAAAAAAGAAAAAAAAAAAGATCAAACACTAAGTCTAATGAATTTTCACTCTTCACCCCGGAGTGTGGCTTTATGTAGGCCCAGGTAAGGCCGGCTCACGTGGCATTCATCCTTAGTGTTGTTAGAGAAGCCACTTGAAATCAGATTAGGTGGTGGAGAGAAGCCCCGTGTGAGAATCGTATTGCAATCACTAGGAGCCATCCCCAGGACAGGAGCGACGGAAAAAAGGAACAGCACATGGATTTCATTTTGTGACAAAGACTTTTTGAGTTGCTGCACAAATGCCATTTGTTTCCAGAAACTAACAAGCCGTGTGTTTCTCGTTCATTACCTGCTGCCACTCTTTCCCAAACACACTTGCTTTGGGATCGTCACGCACTTGGACTGGCTAAGAGGGAGAGTGAGTTGTGATCCAGGCTGGGAAGTGAAGGAGGGCTCGCTGGAGGACGAGAAGAGTGTCCTCTCCACTTACAAAACTGGGAGCAAAGTAATCAAACCGAGTAGCACCGAGCGCCCAGCCCGCCTCCCGGGCAGTTCTCTCCAGCACAGTGCACTCTGGATTGCAGAAGACCTGTAAACTGCACAGTAATGGCTGGTTCCTCAGCAGGAATAAACATGTGCTTTGAGTTTTCCAAATGAGTCAGACACACGCTGTGAGATAAATGCTGATAGCAAGCAGATGTGACGTTTGCTTTTCAAGAGGGACAGAGCGGGATCGTGTGTTGGCATCTTCCACACTCTTTGAGATGATGGACTGACACTTAACGGGGTCTGGTCCCTTAACAAGAAACATTGGGTGGTGGGTGATTTCTTCCCCCCATTCTTTCTCTCTGTAAGAGGAATCTACATTTTAAGCCTTAAATGTAAACGTGTCCTGGCTCCAATTTGTCGGCTGACTCTAATCGCCTCGGAACTTATATAAACTCTAGGTGAGTAATTTCCCCAAGTACAGTGCCCCCTTGGAATGTGTGTGCTGTGAACTCAGATTAAACTTTTAACCTCACATTTTTCTGGGAAGGATTATGATCCATGTTTTTATTGTTTAAAAAAGGCAATCAGAAACTCAAAAATGTCTAGTGCCCTTTCCGTGCTTGAGTCGGTACATCCTCACATGAGCCTCTCCCTTGTGCTATGTGTGCCTCGAGATTGTGGACACATGCACCCCCCCAAAACTGGGATCTTGTGCCAGCAGAAACCAGGAGGCACAAACTCTTGTCTTCCTTATGGCACTTCCAACTGAATTGTGAACTGTTTGTAGGGCCTTGTGTCCTCCCAGCTCAACTGCAGAAACCCCGAGTGTCTTTTTGCTGATGCATGCCATGTCCCAGTGGCCAAGTGACATACATAACACATTCGTCATCAGAGCAGAAGGTCCGAGACCTAGTTTTCTGCTGCATTCTTCCACGCTTGTCTTTCATTCACCTCCTCTCCTTCTTCAGCACTTGGGTCAGCAGATGCTAGGCTCTCCCCCAGTGTTCGCAGTATCAGTCCCAGATGCCAAGCTTGAAGATACAGCATTTCTTTGCAATCTTGTCCCTGTCCCTGTACACATTAATCACTTGCTTAAACCTTTTAACTGAGTCTGTTAACCTTTCAATACAGGGCTTTTTTTTTTTTTTAACTTTTTTTTTTTTTAACTGAGTTGATATTCGAGTGGGCTGGTTTATTCTCCCAGGAGCTTCTAGTTATTTGTACTTAATTTTTGTTTGAGGATGACCAAGAGCCAGCTGGTATGATATTGCTGACCCAGGAAGGACAGGGACTGAGTATCAAGCATTCGTTCTTTTGCCAGTTTGTTGTGTCGTGTTGGGTAACTCAGTGTATCTGACAGGGCCTCAGCTTGTCAGTTTGTAGAATGGAGGTGTTGGACTCGATGATCTTCCTGTTGAAACAGTAGTTGTCCTATTACTTTTACTGTAAGCTTTCCAGGAAAGCAAATACCAAGCAACTGGCAGAAATGGGAAACCTCCAAGGCAGAACATTACTGCTTACCATATTAAACATTGCTCTGCAGTGCCCTTCAAATGCATTCTGGTGCAACATTCTTCTGCAAACGCTGTGACGCTATTTTCATGTTCTATTTCATCATCCCATGGAGATTTTGGACTCTTGAACAAATGAGAAATTATTCTGGCACTGGGAGAACAAGGGAGGCTGTGGTAGCATCATTTCGATCCCATTGTTTGGAAAATTGATTGAATAATTGGTTTCTGGTGTTAACTTTCCTCAGCACTCATATGCATGCGCAAACAGGCCCCCAGTATACCAGACTGCTTCCCATCTGCCCCCCTCTTCTCTGTCCTATGGAATCACAAAGCAGAATCAGGTGTAGCTTTTTATGTTTTTGGTTTCATTTGATTGTTGTTGTGGTGTTAGCCTCATCAGTGCCAAACAGCTGGAATTTGACCAAGTAGCAAATCCATAAGCAAGTGTTGTCGGGGTGGGGGGGGAGTCATCCCTGTATTCCTGTCTCCAGAAGAAAGTTTGAGGATTGGGGTCTGCTCTGAGGAAGAACGGATGTAGCCAGTTATCTCACACTCCGGAAGATACCATCATCTGTACCTCCAGCAGCACCACCATCAAGCTCCATGTGAATATTTGAAATGCAACTTTGTATCAAACTTATAACAAGCCACTCAGGGGTCCCAGTGCTGGTGCTGGAACAAGAGTATTCATTTACTCGTTCGTTTTACAAATACTTTGTTGAGCACCTATTGTATACCTGGAACTGTCGTTAGGCACCAAAGGTACAAAGATATATGCAATTAGCATTGCCTTCAAGGAGTTCATGATCTAGCAAAGGACACAGGTATGTACATAGTGTACAGTAACAGAATGTAAATGCCGCACCGGTGGCGTGGGTGAAAAGCTGCGTAGGAACAAAGACCGGAGTTCTGAGTTCTGCCAGGATTCCACTTGGCTAAGAAGCAGGCCAAGGGTATTCCAGGCCGAGGACTCTGCATGGGCAGGGGCAGAGCAACACAGAAGGGCACGGCCCAGTCAAGGCCTGATGCAGGTCAGCGTGATTGGACCCCAGATGCATGGTGGAAAATGGCAAAAGACAAAGCTGGGAATCTTTTTCAGGTTGGGATCAAGAAGAGCTTTATGCAGAGCCCATGAGTTAATTACATATTTGTTCTCCAGAAAATTAGGAGCATTGATAGAAACACACGAAATAAATACATAAAGAAGAAATTAAATTGTAGGGAGTATGAAGGATGAGGATGGAAAAGACCATGAAAGTTAGTTGTTCATGTATAGTTTATGTGCAATTAGTTGTTAGAAGTAGGACAGAAATTTGACTCTGCAGGGTGCCTGGGTGGCTCATTTGGTTGTGTCTGACTCTTGATTTCAGCTCAGGTCATGATCTCAGGGTGGTGAGACAGAGCCCTGAGTCGTGCTCAGAGCTCAGCAGGGAGTCTGCTTAAGATTCTCTCTCCTTCTCTACCCCTCCCCCAGCTCACATACGCATGTGCTCTCTCTCTCTCAAATAAATAAATCTTAAAAATAATTTCACTCTGTACTTCCTAAATGCCACAGCAAAAAGGGAAATATGAACTAATGAAAAAAGCCAGAGAAACAGGCTTTTGCTGGAACTAAGACACCCAAGGGAAATTTCTCCATTGATTCTCATCAAAGGCTCAATGGGGGGATACAGTGGAAATATCTTCAACCATATTCTTACACTAGCAATTTTTATAGAACTGTTTCTTGTAATGTCCCTCAGTGCAAGCCAATGGCACACTGCCAAAGTGTAATTCAGTAAAAGCAGCTCTACACAGGGCCAGAGCACTTCAGCCTAAGCCTACTGCTTTTTGATGGTTTGGCTTGACGTACGGATACGATTTGGGGTATATAAAGGAGTAGAAGTTCTTCATATCTTTCAGGCAATCATCCATGAATATTATTTCTTACAACGGGGATCTTAAAAAGTATTGGACAGCAGGCAGTGAACTTAAGCTTCTATTCATTGTCAAAGACCTCAAGAACAAAAGAGTTTGAACCTTGGGTTATGTAACAAAAAAAAATCTTTTCCAAAGATGTTTAATCATGGAAGGAAAGTAATTGGTCATCCTGGACTAATAGTGTAATCCGTGGCTCAGCTCCAACTGACCTGGAATTACGGCTGGGTTGCTGAGTAGGTTCCCTGACCTGACAGCACGAGTCTTGCTGTGATCTCGAAGTTGAAGGTGGGTACATAAAAGAGCCCTTGCGTTATGCAAGGAAGTGCTGTGGGCTGAGCATTTTTTGACACTAAGCCCTTTTCCTCAGCAGCTGAAGCAATTATGTGAAGCATAAATGGAGGTCCAACGGGCTGTGGGTGTATGTTTTGTTTTTGTCTCAGAAGGCTTGTGGCGTTCACCAAATAGCGTCTAAACTAGAAGAGTGTAAATTTCGCCACACCTAAAAAACAAATTCCACATATTTTTGCAACATTGTACAATTTATGAAAGATATTTTGATCATCCCCACCCAGTATCTAATTTGAATTGCATAGACTGTTGATCAGGACTGGTATGATTATTCCATAATACAGATGAGAAAGCTGAAGGCTTGATCAGGTTGGCATGCACATGGGGTAGGAGAATAAGGATCATAACCTGGCTTTTTTTTTTAAATTTTTTATTATGTTATGTTAGCCACCGTACAGTACATCATTAGTTTTTGATGTATTGTTCCATGATTCATTGTTTGCGTATAACACCCAGTGCACCATGCAGTACGTGCCCTCCTTACTACCCATCACCGGCCTATCCCAACACCCCACCCTCCTCCCCTCTGAAGCCCTCAGTTTGTTTCCCAGAGTCCATAGTCTCTCATGGTTCATTCCCCCTTCTGTTTTACCCCCACTTCATTCTTCCCTTCCTTCTCCTACCGATCTCCCTGCTTTTCCTTATGTTCCATAAATGAGTGAAACCATATGATAATTGTCTTTCTCTGCTTGACATATTTCACTCAGCATAATTTCCTCCAGTCCCGTCCATGTTGCTGCAAATGTTGTGTAATCGTTCTTTCTGATGGCTAATATTCCATTGTATATATGGACCACATCTTCTTAATCCATTTGTCTGTTGAAGGGCATCTCGGCTCCTTCCACAGTTCAGCTATTATGAACATTGCTGCTATGAACATTGGGGTGCATGTGCCCCTTCTCTTCACTACGTCTGTATCTTTGGGGTAAATACCCAGTAGTACAATTGCTGGGTCATAGGGTAGCTCTATTTTTGGCTTTTTGAGGGACCTGCATAACCTGACTCTTTTTATTTTAGTACGGTTATTGTTCTCTCTTCCAAGGCACACCTGACTTATCCAAAGGAATAACGAATTCTAGGTTATGATAACCACGCTCAGCAGCCACCAGGCTACAGCACTGCCGGTCGGAAAAAATTCCAGACGCTGTAGGTGGGGAAGGCACCCTGCAGTTAACCCAGAAAAAATATCAACCGCTTAGGCAGGAATGCTAACATGATGCATCTATTTATGGAAAGACAAGCACTTCCTAGTTCCTGTACGCCCTGGATGGTCCCAGGTATACACCAGCCAGAGACAATCCAAGGGTTTGTTCTTTCAGTCTTCTATTTACCAAATATATAGTGTGTTGTCGCCACAGATGATGGTGTGGACGTGCATGTTCTCAGTATAATGTAAGATTAGTTCTACAGACATTGTAGAAACTTTAAATAGTCTTACCTGTTGATATCAAATGACCAAATCTTCCCAGAGGTTCTTACTCACTGTAGCTATAAAGATGAACTTGAACTCTGTACATTGTAATAATTGCTTTTCTGAGTACTTACTGAAGTAAAAACAAACTCTTGCTGCCTCTTGCCAATTTTTTCATTGAACATCTAAAGAGCTAACTTGTGTCTCATTACTTTGGTGTGCAGCAGAGAATTTGTGGATATAGACTGTTTTCGCTTGGTTCCCCCTGAAAATACAAAGATAGGAAGTAAAATTCAGTCATCGATGCCACCACTGACACAATGCACTAAATTGTAAACTAGCGTCCCAAAGAACAGGATCTCCTCCCTGCCAACAAGAGTTCTCATAACCAGAGAGCCACAGGCACTCAAATAGATGATTTCAAATAGCACTAAATATCCCCAGTTTATTGCCAGGGGGAGATGCTGGATCTCAGTGTGGCAGTCAGATCCATTAACTCATAACACGCTGTGTATTTATGCAAAAAATTGACACCTTTTGATGCAGTTACTTGCCAAAGACACCCAAAAGCAGCCCATCCCCAAATCAATCTGAGTAAAACATTCCAGGATGTTTTTTCCTATTCTCTGTTTGGGCACACATGTTACCACTCACTCCCTTTCCAGTTAGCATCCAGTTGGGTACCTGCTTCTAAAAATGAGAGAATACATCATCTCCTAAGTCTTTTTCAGCTCAAAACATTGGGAGTCCACAAGATGAAAGTAGCTCACAACCAAAGAGCTTTCTTCTCTCCAACCTCCCAAGTTGCTAAAGATGGAGTTCATCTTAAATCAATGGAAGCAAGACCCTCCGGCAGCCAAATCTGAGACTGGTTTGGAAAAACTCACTCCCTAGAAATGGCTTTGCCATAGAACTGGAAATTCACATGAGAAAGAAAGGAAAGGAAGGAAGAGAGAAACAAGAGTAGAACCAGGTCCCCGTCAATACACAGCTGCCCAAAGCCCCCTGCATGGTTACTTGCTGACAGACACCAGTTTGCTGCTGTGGAGATGATGTCTGAGCCTCCAGCGTGACGGGAGAGGACCGTCCCTGTGTCTTTGTGACCTGCTATTATACCGTGACAAGGGCACTAGGAACCCAGGGCCTTCTTAAGCCCTAGGGATTATAACACCTGCACCAAAGAGTCTTTGCCTTTGTTATCTTTTTCATCTGGAAGTGCAGAAAATGGTCATTGGCTAAGTGATCCTTAGCACCTTGAAATCATTAATGGAACATCTCTGAAAATGTCTGGGTCCCAGAGGGTCGTTTCTACTTTGAAAGATTCTGATTCAAGTTTCTCATCTTGCCTCTTTTTCAAAAATAGCTCTTGGAAGGACAGGCGTGTAAGCCATCTCTGCTTCTGTATCAAACCAACGTTTGTGCAGCAGGACTGGCTTCCCTTCCCAGATTTTGGGAGCATCTGAGGCCTGCTCTTGGGAAATGCGCACGTGGTTGGGAGCAGTGTAGCCCCCTGCTGGGCAAAGCACTCATGGGTCCTGGGAAAGGCTTCAGGTTGACGTGGCGTCCTGCGAAATCAGAGTCTGGCAGTGTGTTCGCTCCGTGTTTTTATTTATTTGTGCTTTTTATGTTAAAAATTCCATCAGGATCTTCTCTTTGGCCTTTCAATTAGAACAAAAGCCAGTTGGGGCGCCTGGGTGGCGCAGTCGTTAAGCGGCTGCCTTTGGCTCAGGGCGTGATCCCGGCGTTCTGGGATCAAGCCCCACACCAGGCTTCTCCGCTGGGAAGCCTGCTTCTCCCTCTCCCACTCCCCCTGCTTGTGTTCCCTCTCTCACTGGCTGTCTCTCTCTGTCAAATAAATAAAATCTTTAAAAAACAAAAGCCAGTTATCCGAAAGCTATAGATGAGGTCTGTGGATTCCATGGCAGAAAATGGATTTGCATTTGTGGCCTGATCTGTGAGTGTGATTTTGACCACGGATGAGATTTCCATATCCATTGGCCAGGCTCAGGGATTAGCAGTTTTTCAGAAGTGCTGTGCCAAGTTTTCGGCTCTGCTCTTCAGACTTGAGTCTGTGGGTGGCATTTGAGCAAGCCCAATTCTCTCAGGGAGGAAGGGGAGCAGAGGGGATGATTATTCTGAATTAGTGGAAGAAGACCAGGGATGACCTTATTTTTGACCTTGTGGTTGGATTAAAGAACCCCTAAGGCGCTTGCTGTTACCATAACTTGGAGAGTTTTTAGCATATATAACACAATCTCATTTTTAAAAATTGCTGCATAGCGTCCTACAGCCTGGCTCTGTGTGTGTGAAATGGATGTATGTATCTTGCTTTTCAAACATCCTCTCCTAATTCTGCCTGAAACAGCTTCCTTTACAAAGTTACTTTGGTTGGAAATCTATCGATATAAATTTGGTATCAATAATCTCATCCTTTCCGTCGTTAATGTCCTTGGGAGAGTTGTGCTGAGTTGTTCTAGCTTCACAGTAAATTGTGAATAATGTATGCAGGTTGCTTTCCTTCTACCTCCTGGCTTACACACTCTCCAGGAGAAGGCATGTTTGTCGTAGATGGAGGAGGTACTCAGAATCCAGGGGAATGAGAGAGGAGAGCAGCACTTGAGGATGTTCCACGAGCTGACCGGCACATGCGCACGCCAGGGACGGGGAGCTGGCCTTCAGGAGAAAGAGATGGGGGCAGGAGGACTCCAAAGATAAACTCCTTCCCATGTCGAAAGTACAAAGCAAACCCTGGTTTGGGGATGAAAGGTGTGTTCTCTCCCAACCGTTCCTTGGCCTGAAAGAAAGGGGAAAATGGTAGGTGAGAATTTTATAAGCACAATCAGTTGTGGCCATTACTGATGTGTCTACTCCTCTTCAAGTGCTCCTGGGAATCAGATTTTGTGACACATCCATTAGTAGGAAGCCCATCATTTCCAGGAATACCCTCCATTGTTTCTCCAACGTGATCTCTATTTATTCCATCTGTGTGTGACATACCAGCTGCCAGACATTGGGTGGCCACAGGGAGTTAATCAAATGGCTTCAGCAAACCAAAGCTGAGGTTTACAAACATCACTGCATGTGCACTTGGCATTTGGGGAGACCCACATACATACAAAACTTTGAGCGAATCTCTTCATAAAGAGGTGGGTGATTGATGCTAGCTCCTAGTTGGAAGCCACAGGAGCATGCGCCATATGGATGGCGCCATGCTAATTAAGACTAATGGCCAAAACAGCCATTGCCGATGACCCAATTAGGCAGATTTAGTTAGAGATTATACAGATAACTCTGGCTAAGACATCAATCTAGTTCAATTTTACAAGGCTTCCATTTAAAAGGAGGTGGTATTTGACTATAATAAAATAGCATAATAAGTAGTTTACTGTGTCTTGCTATCGTGGAAGCTGAGTGCTACTAACAGCCTTAAAAGTTTACCATTTTAGCTTGATTTTTTTCATGGACCAATTATGTAGATGGCTTATTACCAAATTCTTTTTGTTCATTATCCCTCCTGCTGTCCAGTTGAGACTGTTTTACAGTGCACTAGCCCCTTGACAAGAAGGTAAACTTGAAAAAGGTGAAGCTCACATCTGTCTCCCCGGCGAGCAGCAAGAATGGTAAACTGTTTTGTAGGGAAGATACCGAAACTATTGGCCGAAAAGAGAGCTGTGTGTTCCCACATGGATTCCAATTTCCTTTGGTTCCCCTAGATCCCCAGCATTAGAGAGAGCTAATAATTGGCCAAACGGAATATTTCTTGTAGGGTAAAAAGTAAACTCAGTGGGATTCCACTTTATAGGACATTAATTTTGTCACATGTAAGGAAAAACTGTGATAAATCCAACAAGATTCTGAAGCTTTTTAAAATTACACGTGATTCATACTGATTACACTCATCAGAACAATTTTTGCCTGTCTCTAAATGCTATCAACAAAGTTTCTGAATTTTCTTAGAGTACGTTGTTCATTTTTAAGAGCTATAGAAATACAGTCATGTATGGTTGTATCTGGGTCAGTGGTGCTATGAGAGATTGATCAGTTCTCAAATATTGCATAGGAAAACATCACTGAGGGGTTGTGCTATGGCATAAAAACCTTCAAACATTTCTTAAGTGGAAGGAGGGAAATCACAGTATTATACTGGTAGAAGTTCTATCAGCTGGACTAGAAGCAGATGTTTCTCTGCCTCTCGACCATGAAGCATGGGTTTTGGGGGTTGGGTGGATGAGCGAATTAAGAAAAGCAAGGAAGGAGGCCTGTATAAGGGTCCTCCAGTTTCTGCTAGTTTACTGCCTTTTCTAAGGTGCTCCTGGTGACTGCTATGTGATAAATTCCTCAGTGCACCCTTCAGTTTCTTGTCCTGATGCAAGAAAATGCCGTCTTAAAGAAGGACATGCATATCCCCCTTGGAAAAAGAAATAACAAATAATTAAGACCACAGCTCAGAGGAACCCAAGTTTATTGGCAATAAAAGGCAGCTGTGATGACAACTCGACCAATTAATCTGCCAAAAGCGAGCATGTCGCTGTGTTAGAAAACAGGCCTGGAAACATCCAGGGATCTATATAAAGCTCGGACAACAGTCTAAAGAACATGGGCAGCACTTGTGGCACCTCACCTTTCAGCAGATGACGTGGTTCTCCATTCTTGCCCAACAAAACTCCTCACCACGTGGAGAGCCCCTCAGGCCTCAGTCAGGTGCCTGACCCCTTCCAGAGGCTCTGTGCCCCTAGAAGGTGCCAGTAGGAACAAAAGTTTTTGGAACTTACAGTTTTTGTGTACCTTGAGTTCCTTCAGGTGTGTTATTTCATTAAATCTTCATAATTATACACAATTATGGGGATGTATTAGCATGTGAGTGTCCATAAGTAAGGAAACTGAGGCACAGAGCTTCCAAATTCAGGTCTCCCTGGTTCCCATATCCATTCTTTCTCCACAAGAACATATGTTTCTAGATGAAACATCACAAAATATTTGTTCTAGACCTGGCTGCCATGAATTTATGGTGTGAATTTGGACAAGTCATTTAACTTCTCTGGGCCTCAGCTCTGTAGCTAAAAAATGAAAGGTCATTCTTGCAAAACTAAACATACTCTTGCTGTACAATCCAGCAATCACAATCTGTGGCATTTACCCAAAGGAGATGAAAACTTATGTCCACATAAAACCTGTGCACAGATGTTTATAGCAGCTTTATTCATAATTGCCAAAACTTGTAAGCAACCAAGATGTTCTTCAGTAGGCGAATGGATAAACTGTAGGGCATCCAGATTATGGAGTATAATTCAGCATTAAAAAGAAAGGAGCTATCAAGCCTTGAAGACACATGGAGGAGACATAAATGCAAACTGTTAAGTGAAGGAAGCCAGTCTGAAAGGCTACATGCTGTATGAGCACAGCTATGTGACATTCTGGAAAAGGCAAAACTGCGGAGACAGTGAAAATGTCAGTGGTTGTCAGGGGTTATGGGGGAGGGAGGGATGAACACAGGGAGTACAGAGTTTTTTAGGGCAATAAACTACTCTATGTTAGATGCCAAATGGTGGCTACCCATCATTATACATTTGTCTAAACCCACAGAATTTACAACATCAGGAATGAACTCTAATGTGAACTATGGACTTTGGGCGATTACGATGTGTCCTTGTAGGTGCAACATCTGTAACAAACGTGCCACCCTGGTGGGGGATGTGGATAATTGGCGAGTCTCTGTGGGGGGAGGGGGCAGGAAGTACAGGGGAAATCTCTGTAGCTTCCCTTCAATTTTGCTGTGAACCTAAAACTGCTCTAAAAAATAGTCTTAATTTTTTTTTTTATTTCTAAATGAGAGGATAGAAACTCTAAGGTCTCTTACCGAAGTGCTTCTCAACTTTAATGAGTCAAAGGAATCACCTAAGGATCTTGTTAAGATGCAGAGTCTGATTCAGTACGGCTGGGGAGAGTCCTGAGATTCTGTATCTAAGAAGCTTCCAGGTGATGCTGATGTTGCTGGTGCAGATAGCACTTTGAGTGTGGAGGTCTTATAGCATTATCCTTCTGGGATTCCAAGATGACGGCAAGCATGTCTTTGTCTTCCTGGCATTGCTGCATGCCCACATTTGGTTAGATGCCTTGCATGTAATAATGTTAGATACATCTGATCTAGTGAGTACAGAAAATTAGCTCGAAGGGACATGGTTGGATGGGAGTTTGTAACTTCAGGGGCTCAGTGATCCTGCAGTCCTCTGAAGGTTCCGTTCCTCTAGGACCAAACCAAGCCTGGCCTTCTCCCCACCCTCACCCACAGCAGGTTTCCTGTTAATCCTCACTTTCTCTGTGGCAGGCATACCCACCCTAACTCTGTCCACAGCTCACTCTGACTGACTTGATCCAAAATAAAATCAACCTTAAAGGACGTCTTGTAGATGCCATTAGGAAGCACCTACTCTTCCAGAGATAATTGCATATTAAATCACCTCCTCCCCATATACATTGCGACATATAAAGTTTCTTCCTCCACTCTGACACCCCCTTTGTTCTGGTAACCAATACCAGCACTATATTAGCTGCCTATGGTAGCACCGCGCGTTTTTCCTCGTGCAGTGCAAGTTCCTATTCTTCGGGATGGTTGCAGAGGCCAGAGGTCAGCTTTTCATTATCTCTCTGGGGAAACAGTCATAAATTCAAGACAAAAATAGGGTGTGAATTCAGAATTTCTTTTCTTTCAAAAAAATGCCATTATGAACTCCTTGTTTAGAGTTAGTTCTAATTAGACTACTTCAGAAATAGGGGCTTACAGTGTTGAACCTATAAAGAAGTGGCTGCTATTTTTTTAACCTGATCTTTTCTCATAATGCCCGAAAGGACAACACTAGGTATTTTTGTACGACTATTGAGGGACAGAGGCAGCTCCAAATATTCGACCTAGATAAACAGATTACCATTCACTTCGTCTGAAAATATAGGGATAATTAACTTGGACAACCATATAAACAGCAGGGGGCTCCTCCGCGTGTCTGCCTTCCTAAACCAGCAGATAGCTCCCAGAGAGCGGCCGCAGCGAGGCCCCGCCGCGTAGCCGCCTTGCACTCCTGCGTTTTGAATTGTTCTAATGAACCGTATGGTATTGTGGAAAGAACTCTGGAGCATTTCAATCTTCGTGGGTTTATTCTGCCGTCCCAGACCACTCATGTTTATCCATTTGGTAAGGTTTATAACAGATTTGTTTTCCTAAGTTAAAACAAAAGTGTTTTCTTCGTCGTGCAAAGTCTGCAATTTAGTCCATCGCTCACATCGAGCCCCTGGAATCACAGAGCTGCACAGACCTGAGAAGCGTCCGGTCCGATTCCCCGTCCAGTGCCTAATTTCCCCCTACGGAATCTCTGTCCAGTGGGGCCTCCCGCCAATCTGTGCTCGCACATGTTCAGCTGTGGGTTTTGAGTTCCCTTGAGGCCTCCTCGTCTTTGAAGAGTTCTCCTTCTAAGAAAGTTTTTAATGAGATTGAGCCGAAATCCACTTCCCTCTAGTTCCCACCCTTCGATCGCCATGCAGGGAGAGCAAAACAAGTTCTTCCTACACTGGATAGGGTTTCAGGTATTTTAAGTATCCATTATCCCCCCGAGTATACTCTCCTCATCTCCATGTCCCTTGTCAGTTGTCTTTATGTCACTATCCTGTCACTGCCTTTTGAGCAGGCTCCTGACTCTTTCCAGCCTTCCCTAAGCTTGTGGTCCAGACCTGGGACCTTCCTCTGGGTTCGAGTGGGACCAGCCTTCTGGAGCAGTTGTTCTCAACCTTGACTGCGTGTTGGAGTCCCCCGGACGTCACTGACCCAGGGTCCGGATTTGTGCAGATTTCTAGGGTACATCAAATGCAGTGGAGGTGGAGAACCACTATTTCTAGAGTCTTTACCAGTCAGAGGCATTGCTGGCTGCATGGGTTGCGTGTAGGGAAGGGATGGGAAGGATGGTTAGGGTGGACGAGAAGCTACAACCTTTTGTTGAACTGGCGGGTGTCTCCTTAAGCTGGAACTAGTCCTTGTTATTTGGTTTTTAGGTTTTAATCTTAAATTATTTCACATTGGTACAAAACCAATGTGATCATAACTAAAGTTTTGCAGCTGAGCTAGGTGACCTCATGTTTTTCTGTTTCATGTTTTATCATGTTTCTGGCATGATATTTCATTTTTCTCTCTGGATGTTATGACAAGGCATTTGGGGAGTTGGGACGAGGGGGTGCACACATCTCCCTCCTGAGAGATCTCTCCCCTCCCTACCTCCGTCAACTCTATACTTCTCATTCGCTGCAGCAGGTCAGTGACATATCATGAATTTGCTGTTCACCTAAAAAAGACTCCTTGTCTTTTTCCCTTCATGCCACCTACTAAGCCATTACCCCCATCTTATATTTTGGCAATCTTTTTTTTTTAATTAAAAAATTCACCTTTAATAATGATAAAGGCAAGGCGGGGGAATGTGGCTTAGGTGTGCCACAGCGATGAGCTTCCCGATCCTGGGCTCCAGAATTAGCTGGACTTTCCCACAGGCAGTACTAGAAAAGCACAGACTTCTCATGTGGGGACTGGCTTGTAAAACGTACCACATGGAGGCACAGACCAGAAAGTGTGCCCTCTGTCTGCAGGCAGACACCCCAAAAAGGGAATTGCATTTTACAAGGAAAGAAGAAGAGGTAAACGATGATGCTTTGGCCCAGTACGTACCGCATTCACCATATTCATGGTAGATGCATGAATTTCACTTAATCTGTACAATAATTCTGTGATGTGCACATAATGATGGCCGTGTTACAGACGAGGAAGCTGGTGCTCAGAAGGGCAAAGCACTAATAAGTAGGGTATCAGGATGGAAATGGGTGTCATGGCCTTTCCCCCACACCGTCCTGCTAAGGTAAGGGAGGCCCTTCATCCCTACTGAATTTCATCATATTGGGTTCACCCCAGAGTTCCAGGCTTTCAGTCTTTCTGAGTCCTGTTTGTGCACGGCATGCATTTGCTAGGTTAGGAAAACCTGCTCCACTATGATGAAACACAGACCACCAGGAGACTCTCTACCTGCCTTTGAGCAACATGCTGTATAAAGTAGTAAGTCAGACCACGCACTTGTGAAACTAATTGATCCTATATTCTTGACTCTGTGCATGAAAAGTAGAAAGAAAAGGGGATTTATTTTTCATCAGTGTGTCTGAATGATTTATATAGGTAGTTCCTAACTTGGAACAGGAAAGGTGATTTGTAAGGCAGATGTTTGATCATTTAAAGATACATTTTGCCCTAGAAATAGTATTTCATCTTCTGGCTTTCTCAGTGCCTATTGAACCCGCCACATACCTGGTATGTATAGTGAAAACACTACTCCAGCTCCATCATGAGTCTATTGTGGATTATTATAGCAGTGTATTCCTAATTCTTAGTAAACGTCCTGTCTCCCCTGTGGTGGCAGTGGCTTTTTTTTTTTTTTTTTTTTTAAGATCTCTAGAAGATCACAGACCTGGTACACTTGTTTAACATGCCCAGATAATGTGTCCTTAACATTTACCAATCCAGCAATTATTTTCCTGGTGAGAGGTGAACTGTTTTAATGGAACACGAACTACACCAAATTTCAGAACTGCAGAACATTCGAGGTTTAGATATCCCTTTCTTCTACTGTCAGTTTCATGCCAGACCTATCAAAAATTGAGGTTTTAGAGCAGAATTATGTCTCAGTACAATGGACTATTTCAAAAATTCCTTCATACATAAATACCCACTTCTCGACTTGCTTTGGAATGCAAGGGGTTCCTTTTCTGCACATGCTTTGGAATGCAAGGGGTCCCTTCCTGCACTTACCTGCCTTTCTCTGAGTCTGGCTCCACTGGCTTTGACATTTATAAAAGTCTCAACTGCTTACCTCAGCACCTTTGACATTCTGTGGTTCTTTGGGAAAGGGCTAATTAAGAATGAAATTTAAATGGATGGAAATAATATATGACTCTTTGTATGGAATCACTAGTGGGCTGTTTGCTCAGGAGGCTGGAAAGGGACCAACAGAGAGACTCTGCACGAGACCCTGTACCCCTCTGTCTGCTCTCACTCACTTTCCTCTAGCCTCCTCCCTCTGCAAACATACATATATATTCTGTCTGAGTTGAAAGCTGAGGCCCGTGGATAGGAAATTTCCAAGCACTTGAAGCCATTCATTTCCAGGTTTCCAGCTTGATTTCTGTTCTTCACATCCACCTCAACCTTGGGGCCCTGGTCAAAAACTTCTAACCAGTGTCCTAACTAGAACCCACAACAATAGAGATGCAGGAGGTGATGAGGTGATGACAGTGTGTGTGTAATTAAATATGTATACATACAGAATTCAAACAAATGATATCGGAATAGTCTGAATACATGTGGGGCACTTCCTGTGTGCTAGGCACTGGTTGCAAAAAGAAAGATACAGTTTAAGTCTGGATTACAGTAAAAGGTAATTAGCGTCATGGGATGACATTCAAGTGCCGCGGGTATCTGCAAGAGGGAACCCTGTGGAAGTCAGGATTCCCAGAGCAGCTGGAGTTTTGAATTGGGTTATAGAGGATGAGTAAAATTTGGGAAAGCGGGCAGGCAGGCAAACAGGAGAAGGTGTTCCAAGCAGAGGGAAAAGCACGAGACAGCGTAATGTATTCTGGAAGATGCAAGTCCTCTGAAGTCTGAGCTGAGAATGCAGGAAGACAAGAAGTGTAAGGCGGAAGTCCCTGCACGATGGCCTTTAGGTGCCATGCAGTGGAGTTTATGTTTTACACTCTAGGTAGTGGGAAGCTACTGAAAAATTTCAGGCAGGGGAAGAGAGACATGGCCAGACGTCCTGGGCATCAAAGCTGAGGCATGTATGCTAAAAATAATTCAAATCAGAGGGAAGTAGGATTCTTTCTTCATCATTGGAAAAAAAAATAAATAAAGCTCTTACCTCAGCTTTGGGTAGAAATCTTTGCTTTTTCCTCCGGAAATACAGCTTTGTCTTCTCCCTTGTGGTTTCTGGGCTGGTGCTTTCCTAATCTGGTCTTGCAAGCAAAGCTACCAGATGGCTCCTGTCCCTTGCGCCGTCCTGGGCGTGCCTGCCTGTCGGGGTTGATGAATGAACTCCTCCCTTGTACTTCTGACCTTTGCATTGCCACCTTTCCAACTGCGTGACTCCAGACTCTCTCGGTCGAACCATCATGCGTGGAGATTCATGGGCCCCCTTGGGAACAGACCACTTCCCTTAAATCACTTGTCAGAGGCACTGAGAGGCTGCTACTTAGTGGAACATTAGAAACAGTTTTAGTATTTTGAACTTTGACCTGAGTACGATGTGATCACTCTGAAGTTGAGTCTTTCTCTTCTCTTTATTCCTTTTATTTCTTCCTTTTCCACTCCAATTCCCCCCACTTTTTTTTTTCTTTTCCAAAATTTTTAGGTTGCATGTGGTAACTTTTTCTCCCAGTGAAGGTCTAGTGTTGATATAAGAGTGACTAGCCCATGCAGCTCTGGTCTAGCAGAGTGAGCCCTGGGCTGGTGTGGGCATGGTGTTGGAAACCATCCTGCGCATTTCCACCTTGCCCCACTCCATCCTCAGCCAGGGGCACTCAGGGTTCTTCCTGGCAGTCCAGAGGGAAGGTTCTGGAGGGCACTGTTAGGAAGAAAGAACCAGAAGGAAGACACAGAACTGCTAAGAATCAAAGAGACTGCTGTGGAAAGCCGGCTATACGGGAAGAAGGAAAAGAAAGGCGAGAATTGAGAGGGTAGCAACCTAGGAGTGAGAAGGAGAAGGGAAAATAGCCTGGGAAGAAATACACCATGTCAGAAGAGTCTTGAAAGGACAGAACAGAATATGTTGTTAGCCCCTCCTTTGGCACTCAGAATTTCCCCCACAGAGAGCAGCACAAGAGGGAGCTGGTTATCTACAACTATGACAAGAATTGCAAAGACCTCGATCGTAAGTTTCTGGAGGGTGGGAACTGGGTGCTGTTTGCTTCGTTCTGTCTCCCTCGCTAGCCATGCCCTTCGGGAACCTATTGGTCTTCTGCTGAAGGATCTGTGGCAGCTGCATCTGAGTCTTTTGGTTCACAAAGCAATACACTTAGGGTTTTTACACAGTTCTCCAGGCCCTGGCACCTGTCCTTGCGGCCACTTTCCCAAAACAGTGGAACAACTTAAAATAGCCCTTCATCTGTCTACTTTTATAACCATTCTTGTTTTTAATTCCCAACTGGGGCATAGAGTCCGTCTTCTGATGTACCATCAGCTCTGTGTGGCCGGGCTACCATGGAGCAGGGTGCCCTCCAGGAAAAGCTCCAGGCAGTGAAAGCTCCATGTCAACAGTGGAAAGTGTGTTGGCTGCTCTGGGATATTACACCCACAAGTAATTTCCGTGGTATTTTTAAAGCGTCTCTGTCAGGATATAGGCAGGGCCGATGCTCGGCTGGGGGCACCATAGTATATTCCTTCTGACTGATCAGTGTCCATGTCAGAGCACTGATTAAATATTTAGACTGTCACCCCTAGATCTGGGGTTGGGGCTGAAGTTGTACACAGTCACATATTTTCCTTTTGGTTGCATTACTATTTGGGATATGGGATGTTTTGACATCTGAATTAAACCCCGGCCCTCTCCGTGGGGAAGGAGCGTAGCCACCCCCTGTCTACTTTTCCCCAGCCCCACTCCTTGCCAGGCTGGAACTCGGGAGTAGGGCTTAGGAGTAGGGCTTAAAGGTGCCCAGCTGGGCGGGGGGGGGGGGGGGGGGGGGGGGGGGGGGGGGGGGGGGGGGGGGCTCCACTCCCTATTCCCTGTGCTGCTCCCTGGCTTCCCTGTCTTTCTTTGAAAGGCAAATTCTCCAAGTTCAGGCTCTGAATAGACAGAGGATTAAAGGCTTTTGAAGTCAAAAATAGGTCTTCAAAGCTGCCAGCAGTGGGCAGGGATTCCCTCCTCTACAGCATGGGTCCAAAAACCAGCCCGGCACACATCTCCCAAATACTTTGGGAAGCTCATTTCTTTTGTGCAACAAGACCTGTGCTGTGTGTGGGTCTCAGACTTGGACGCTGAGGAGTAGGCCTTGCTGGAGGAGGGAGGGAGGTAGCTTCGATGCTGACTGGTGCACTGCAGAACACAGGCGTCGGTACCTTACTGGGGTGCTGCAGCAGGTGCTGTCAATCCGGCTCGGGGATCCGAGTTTCCTGGGGGTCCTGTTCTAATTCACATGGTTCTTTACGAGTTTGGGCCACGAGCTGGACTGATGGGCATCCCTTGGGATCCCTTGAGCTCACTTGTGCCGAGTGCATCGTGTGCTGGTTGCTCTCCTGCCATCTGGAAGCCATTAGTATTGAAATGGTTACAGCCGCTTGCTGTGTACTGAGTGTCGCAAGAGGCACAGCCCAGCACAGCCCGGGTTCTGGGAGCCAGGAGCCTTTTGCTTCCTGTAGGATTTCCAGTTTAAAACCCAGTGAAGCCCTACCCTCCAGGCCATCATCAGGTCCCCTTCTATCCCTTCCTTTTCCTCCCCTTTTGGACCTCAAGAGCAATGGTACTTGTAGGGGGCAGGGGTGGGGGGAGATCCTGATATCTATCCTTATGTCATTTCTCGCCCACATTGTAGGTTGAAGGAGGGGTGCAAGTAAGTCACTCTTTAAAAAAAAAACCCAGAAAAGGAGTTGCATTTTACATTCTCTGCTGTGTGCATTTTGTAAAACGGAATCTCGCAGGAGAACCGTCAGAGGACGTGGGGACTCAAACCTCTAGCCACCTAAAATCGCAATAATAACTGTGTTGTAATCATCGCTGCCAGTGGTGGCTGGTAATATGCTAGGAGGGCTGTCTGCCTTAGTCCTCACATAGCCCTGCGGCCGGGGACACTGCGTCTCAGAGAGCTGCGCCGCTAGGAAAGGAAACACTGGATTCTAACCAAGATCTTCACGACTCCAAAGCCTACACTCTTTCTGCTCTACGGGCCCGTGCCCCATTTAGGCCTCGGTGGGCTGGAAGCCCCAGGAGGACGGAGCAGCAAAGAAGGAACAAACATCTGCAATTCACACTAGATAGTTCAGTCATGGGTTTCTCTGAGGAAGCACAATGATCTTTGGAAAGGAAACTCACGCAGTCCGTCAGCTTCTTGCCAGCGCTAGTCCGGTACAACGTGCCAGAAACAGCCAAACCTTGTTTTGGGTATGAACGCAGCTGTTATAATAAACTCCTCTGCTCTACCTCTTTTTCCTGTTATGGTAGAGTGACTGTTTAAAGTAAATGTCTCCAATACATGGATTTTCTGGGGTCACGAAAACAGTTTTTAATTGGCAGGCTCTGACATTTTTTGGTGAAGTTAGGAAGTAAACAGAATGCCACATGCCATTTCAGATTCCCGCCACATAAAGGTCTCTGGATGCGAGAAACCGTGTTCCCTGCCCCCCACTCCCTTGGGCTCAAGCCCTCTCAGGCACTGGGCTTGCTCCAGAAAGAATGGACCTCTGCCTCTCGGCTGTCCCAGGTCTTACGAAGCAGAGGGAGGGGAACGAGTGCCCAGAATGTGGAGTCCGATCTGGGTTTGAATCCTGGTTCTGCCAGCTGCTAGTATGTCTCCTCCAGGGGTTATCCTGACCTCCAGTCTCCTGATTTGTCAAATGGTGTAGTAGTAACTATTCATTAGGTTACTGTGGGCTTCAAAACAAGATTCAGAGTAATAGCCAACATTTATGTCATTCCTATGACACGCTGTGTGGTGTTAGGTGTTTTACATGTATTAACTCCTTTAATCCTCTCAACAACCTCCTGGGATGGGCACCATGCTAGCCGTGTTCTAGCCATTCTCTGCCTGCATGAAACCTACATTCTTTTTGAGGAAAGACAAAAGAGAAGTAAGATAAATAGCATGTTAAATGGTGCTCAGTGCTATGGAGAGAAATAAAATGGGAACGGGGGAGAATAGTGTTGTCATTTTCAAAAGAATGATCAGGGAAGCCTCTCTGACAAGTTGATATTTGAGTAAAGACTTTGGAAAATGATGGGGGTAGGAGCGGGGAGCCATGAGGATATCCAGGAGAGAGAGTCCTGGGCAGAGGAAAAGGCAAGTGCAAAGGTCCTGTAGCAGCGTGTCTGGTATATCCAAGGGATAGCAAGGAGACCAGTGTGGCCGGAGTTGAAGGAGCAAAGGGAAGAGCAGAGGAGGTCAGAGAGGTCAGGGTTGGGACACAGACTGCATAGGGCTTCATGGGCCTTAGCTCTGTCTCAGTGAGAAGAGAAGCTACCAGAAAAGCTTAAGCAGAGGAGGGGCATGATCAGGATGAAGCCAGATGTGTAGAAAGGACACTTCTGATTCATTCACTACAGCTGCTGCCCCTGCTGTTGGTTCCCACAAGGACATTTGCCAACTTTCTGAGACTGTTTAAGTAGGACATTTCTTAACAGGACATCTGGGCCTCCACTGTCAACATCGTACTTGTTGATTTTAACAACAGATGAACTTTCCCCAACATCCCTTCTATCTGCGTCCAGCCTCCTCCCTTCTGGATGATTCCATCCTTTGCTGCCTCTCCACATTGGATTGTCTTGAGGATGCTACTAAAGATGGCTGCATAGATGACTGTGGTCTACGCTTGTGATTCATAATGTGTTGTTCCATTTGCATTTAGTTATTGGTCCAGGGACTCACAGATAAATATTGCTTTGGCCAGGCAACCAAGAGAACCAATGGAGAGCAAGGATGAAGAAGGTCGTGTTTGTCAATGGACTTGCTCCCTCAGTGTGACCGAGAACTCTTTAGCACCTATAAATTCCTTTGGGAAAGATTATGATATCCTGATATTCCTGTGAGGGGCCAGGCATTACAAATTCTGAGCCTTAGGTATGGGTGGCTTCTAGAGCCCAGAGATCTCCTGAAGTAAAGTCCAAATATATGTCTAGGTGCATTTTTCTGGGGAGAGGTCATGGCTTTCATGTTGCTTGTTCCTTGAATGGCTCCATCATGGTTGCAGGCCATATTTGCAACCTTGACTATGCTAGTGCATTAGCCTACCTGCAAGCATGTGACAATATACGCATTTCAAAAAGGGGTCTGGTTTCCTAATATTAAGAATCTGTAATATCTCTATTTAACAAATATTACTTGTAGGGTCTCCAAGATAGAAAGATAAATGTCTCTTAGTCATGCAGTGTATTTTTGAGGACATCGGGTGTGCTATCACAGGGGGTCTGTTTTGCCTCCTTGCTCAGTGACTAAACTGCTAGGAATTCACCGGCTGTGTTAGATCACTTATTCTCATATGCTCCTCATTGCCTTTGAAACACCTCCAATTTTAGCAATGCTTTACAGCCATGCACACGAGTCAAATAGTTTAAAACAACAACCTAGGCCTTAGGTATTTGGAAGCACCTACCCCCAATCCCCTCGGGTCCTTCGTGGAACAGGTCTCACACACAAGATGAGGTCCCAGCTGCAAAGGGGAACAAAGGGAACAGCTTAACAGGGAAGCATAGTGACTTTGCAGCAGTCAGTGCTAGAAATAGATGTTCCTAAAGTCGTGCTGGCACATGCAGACACGTTCCGGTGCTTGAGGCAGGGCGTGCACCTGGCGTGTCTGTCTGTTGGTCGCTGCTCCTCTGTTGGTCGCTGCTCCTCGGCAGACGTACCTGAAGGTGGAATTCGGTGGGTCGCTGCTTCCCCCCGGGGCACATTAGTCCACGGGCCCAGTTCAGAGAAGCCCTCAAGGGGTTCTTAGCCGGGACTTAGAGAAGTCAACAAAAGGATTTGTTGAGGATGACTGATCCCACGCCCTGGAATGCAAACCCCGCACAGTTTATGGTACGTAATTATATACAATAAACTATAAAGGACATACAGTGGGTTTTGATATCAGGTTCCAGTTCCTCCTCACTAAAGGAACTGGTAAAAACCCTTCATCATTGCGGCTAAGGAAATAGCTCTGGTCCTGTCTGAATCTGTTTCCATATGTCCACACTGCCCCTTCCCCCACTGTTTAGTCTCACTGACTAAAGTGATGTCTGCCTCTCACGTCAGGGTCAGAAGCGTCCACAGGCCCCCCTATTTATCGCTGTGGAGGGGAAGAAGTGGGGCCATCAGAAACATGATCAAATATGATAAGCTCATATTTGATAAGTAGAAAAGATCTGCCATACAAATTATGAAACTGGAGTCTGTTTATTTTGTTCTTTAATTGCATAGAAATTTCACATTTTTGATCAAGATGGAAATTTTAAAAGGAAAACTATGAAAAGGACATTTGCTATGCGTTCAGTCTGTGTTTCTGTCCACCAACACGGGCAATGTTTCAGTTTTGTCCTGGCCACAGGGGAGCCCTAGCCTCTGTTCCTAACTCGAATATACTGTTAGAAGATAAACTGAGGCATATTAAGAATTTTGAGAGTTAAGGCAAACATCTGTTCAAATCGGGGCAGCATCAAACCAGAAGTAGTTAGAAGGGCTCCACCAACAGGAGCCAGGGGAGAGACTTCTGTAGAGAAGGTGGCCCGTAGCAAGGAGAGGAAATTAATTGATTAGCTAACACTTAAGCCTAGTTGGCTGTTTGTGACTGGCTGTTCTTAGGTTTCGATGCAGTAACCTAGAGGCCTTTACAGACTTTGGTTTTGGTTTGCTTATATAGGCTGCCAGGACAGAGGGCCACCTCGGTCTGATGGCCTCCTTGTCTAATTCGTTTAGCAGTACCGGTGTCTCAGAGGGTTTCATTATCTTTTGCTACAGAGCTGTCCTCTCTGTTTCCTGAAAAGATGGGAGGAGGTTTAACCTGTTTGCCCAGAGCCTTTTCCTGCCAGAAGATCAGGCCCAAACCTGGATCCCCTAGGCGTGAGGAATCAGTACACTCCCTGCGTCACAGCATTACGTGTCCCCTTGGCAGCAAGCGGTTTGAGGCACGGCCTGCATCCCCCGGTGTCGGGTGCACCCTACAGAATGATACCATGGGGAAACCATGTTGTACTTACTCCTGCAGGAATTCGAGGGTTTGACTGATCTGCTCCCAGCGGTGGCGCGGGGACTTCAGAACCGTGGTGCTTGACTTACTAGAAATGAGAGAGCACGGTAAAAATAAGGCAAGTCGGTGTGGTCTCTCCAATTTATGACCTATTTTTGTCTCATGAGGGCTGGAGGAGGGAGAGGCATTGAGGCTGAGGAAGAAGTCTGAATTGCATCTACCAAGAGAGAATACTTCCATTGTCGCGACATAGCACCCCAAATGGGCAGTGCCTGCCGTGTGTGCCGAGCCACCGTGTTGGGTCCCAGTTTGGGGGCCACAGGAGGGCACGTGGCCATGGGGTCGGTGGGGTGGGGTGGGCGGGAGTCGAGTGGAAGCCGAGGTCTCACCCTGCTCTGAGGACCAGGTGTGCAACTAGAGCCAAAGCCTTGGTATTGGCCATTTGGAAATAAGAATCACTGCGTTGTAACAGCGGGAGCTGTGTCGGTACTCACTTCTTTACCTCACAGGTTTGCTCGATCGTGTCCTCGACGTCCAAGTAATTTTACACGACTCGTTTCATGCGCTAGTTTCCTTTCTCTTTAATCTCCAGAACCCGCTGTTCTTTACCAACAGAAATGATCTATGTCTTCTCTGTGCCCCGTGCGTGAGGCGCAGACATTCCACCTCAGGGTCTCCCGGCTGGTTGGGACATAGAGGACTCAGTGGTGACAACCTTCCTTATAGAGTCTTTCCCAAGACCTGTTGTTGCTTATTTTCCTTTCCCTGTGGCCACAGCTCTCCCCTTCTTCTGCTATTTCTAGATAATCACAAATCTTTGCTCTTCCACTAAAAAAAAATTGGGGGGGGTTATTTCTCTCCCCTGCTCTGAGAGCCTTTCCATTCTCCCCGAGGCCCATACAGCCAAAGCCTTTGAAAGAAGGAGCCCTCCCTGAGCCCCTGCCTCTCCCGGCCCCACTTGAATGCACATTTCTCGTAGGTGATTTGTGTCCACTCGTGATGTCTGTCTGGGAAGTGAGCAAGAGTGGAAACCATCGGATCTTCCCACCAAGCTCAAAGCCAAGAAGATTTGCTTCTATGCTGCAGTCCCATAGATACAATTGAGTAAATCTACAATCACCTAGGCATTGGGGGCTCTGTATACCCTAGTAAATTAGTGCTTCTAATTTTATAAGCACTGTCATAACCACAGTTGTAAGTGGGATTTTTCCCTTTTCTGTAGTGTGTGTTCCTGTGCTTTACTAGGTGTTGTTTATTAGGTGTTGTTTCCCCTAAGTGCTGTATAAAGTGACACATTGTTTCAGGGCAACCGGTAGACTGTATTTTACAGGTCGTTGGTTGTCTTTACTAGCTTTGCTGCTGTAACACAACCGCCTTCTGGCAGGAAGGAACATTGCCTGGTAGCTGGGCTTATTAAGTCCAGACTTGATTTTATTCATCATTTAGGAGTGGATGCTTTGTGAATCACTGAATCCTTCTTTTTTAGTTCTTCCTCAGGGCCATGCATGATGTGAAAGTAACGAAATAGTACTGTCTTGATTCGCAAGATCACGCTGCTGGCCTGTCAGCCGTAGGATGAGCGCTTTTCCGACCCTTCTAAGACTTCCTGGGGAAGTTTTGCTGCCCCAGGAAGGAAGAGCCCTGCTTTGGGCCCTGTTCTAGAAGGGGTGTGTGTCCTTGTTCTGCTGAGCTGAGCCCATCCCTGGCATCCCACTGTGTAGTGGCCACTCAAGCAAATACTTCTTGGGGCGCCTGGCTGGCTCAGTTGGTTAAGCATCTGCTTTCAGCTCAGGTCATGATCCCGGGGTCCTGAGATCGAGTCTGGCATCAGGCTCCCTGCTCAGCGGGGAGCCTGCTTCTCCCTCTCCCTCTGTGGCTCCCCCTGCTTATGTCCGTGCGCGCGCTGTCTCTTTCTCTTTCAAATAAACAAAACCTTAAAAAAAAAAATAAAGACAAATACTTCTTAACTGGAAGGAACCACAGGATATTTTAAAGAATAATAAACAATGAACTCACACTATGTTCTAAACTATATACAGCTTAGGAGGAATTGATGTAAACAAATATATGCTACAGATTAGAAATGAAATACATGAATGATTCCCTAGTGGGTGATTCTGGTACAGATTTCAAATTCCATATTTACTGGGGTAATGGAGAAAAACCCAGAGCTAGGTGTGGGTTGGACAACATTGTTAAGAACTTGTCCTAAGCCTTTTTTTTCCACCTGTTTAACCAGTTTACAGATCGAATTGATAGAAGCTGTTTGGCCATTTGGGCAATAAGATGCGTTTCTTCGAGCATGAAATACAATTAGGTGACTGTATGAACTAAGAAGTTCGTATTGGTGAAATTGTGTATATATTTTCTGCATCTCTGATCGCCATTGAATAATGGACCAGAGTTCACATGGCCTGGACCAAATTGTGCAGCTCTCTGCTACAAGAGGTCATGTTCCAAAGGTATTTCACCTCTGCTGTTGGCAGTTCAGCTGGTGTATTTCTGATGGTTTCCTGTCTCTGTCTCCGGGTCTGGTTGTTGCTGTCAGATATGCGTGCATCGCATGAATGTACAGAGGCCTCATGCTCCTTTGGACTCTTGGATATTTTCTGTCTGGCAGCTGGGGTTTTAATCCCTGCATGATTGTAGGAGGCAAAGAGAATATCTTCCAAACTGAGGCTTCTCATTTGAAATCCCTTCCTCTCTGGTGATTCCTTCCTCCGAATCTGCGTGTGTCCTCTACCGCTGCCTGTCCTTAGGCTGGTTCCTCTGTGCTCCACCTCGTCAACTTTGCTACACTAACTGCATGCGGGCAACAGATCACGTCAGTACTTCTGTACGTCATCTCCCAAGCGAGAGGGAAATTCACTTGCAGGGTGGTTGGTCGGAGTTAAGTCAAACCTGTATCCGTGGTATGAAGTTAACAGACATGTGGGAACTGAACCCTGAACATTGTTGGTTTCACTGGGAATCTAAGATGATCACACCTGCAGAGATCATGAATTTGAAATGTATTAAATATCCATGGAAATTTTGAATTCACAACATCTAATGTGCACAAATATCACTAATAAGAATGCCTATATGATCTCTGTAACCTGGAGGGAGAGAAAAGGAACAAAGATCCCATATAACCCTCACCCTGTCCCGTGATCCTGGACTTCTCAAGAGGTTTCCTGTATGGACAGAGCAGTTTGGTTTGTTTAAATGTGATGGATCAGTTGCAGTAGGTTGAGTGGTGTGCCAACAAATGTTGAACAACCAGCCCTCCAGGAGGCAAAAGCCCTGATTCTGTAGCATTTGCTCATTTCTTTGGTGTAAATACTCCCAGTATGACCAATTCCAAGCTGCCAGTGGAAACTCATGAACATGGAGTTGTGAAGAGATGTAAACCCTTGGTTCTCACCAGTCAGCGTCAGTTGGCTCCAGCACACCCCGGAGGGATCTATGGGAAATTGTGAACTTGAGTTTTGACTTAGAAATCCATTTTTGAAGCATCTCTATCTACTGTCATGGAAATCACTTTGTTTGGCTGTATGTGTGTATACTAATATGTGCATTTATCTGTTTTTTTANCCCCGGAGGGATCTATGGGAAATTGTGAACTTGAGTTTTGACTTAGAAATCCATTTTTGAAGCATCTCTATCCACTGTCATGGAAATCACTTTGTTTGGCTGTATGTGTGTATACTAATATGTGCATTTATCCGTTTTTTTTTATCTAGTTATTTCAGTTTTAGAGCATTTTCTAAATTTAACTCTGTCCTCTATGAATTCTTTACAAAGTCATGGAAAATTTAAAAAGCATACATTTTCCCATTTACTTTATATTCGATAATAATTTGGTTACATGCCTTCTTTTGTGTGTATAGGGTTTCCATTTTTATATTCCTTTGACCTCTACAACCGTAGCTGCCTGCCCCATGGAAACATTTCTTCCTCTCTCTGTCCTTTGTCCACAGTTGATAGCAAGTATGAATAACGAGCTGGTGAACGGGAAGCTCTTCACTGAACCTGGGGACCTCACTCCTCTCACTGCTGGGCTGTAGTCTCTAAAATAGATCCCTCCCATTTCCCTCATTATTTATTTGCCAACGTTTCCTCATTGGGGTCACTTCAAGTTGACTGACTCATTTCTCATCACAGTTCAGAACTGAGGCTACATTCAATGCAGAGCAGATAATTACTTTAAAACACCGACAGTAAAATCTGTTGCTCTGTCTTGGCTCACTTTTCCCTTAATTTAAGTGTCCTCAACTATAGTCTTCACTTGAAGAAAGTAAAAACACATATTCATAAAGGAATGAGGAATGTCTGTCAGGCTGATTGATATTTTCATTTACACGGAGGCCCCTTTTTTTCCCATCAAAACACTAGTTCTGCTGGTTTAAAGAAACCGAGTAGGCATGCGAGAGAGCGTGGATTAGCCTTTTTATGCCAGCACCTGCTCCATGGCATAATTTCCACATGCCCCAACACTGCTTCAGTGATAAACAGCAAACACGCTATCATTAACTGAGACTTGCCCCCCCCCACCGGCTCAGCAGTGTTCCCATCATCCTGATATTAGCTCCTCAGCTGCCCCCAAAATAACACTTTTTAAAGCAACAACACTCAAGGCAGATGGTGCATTGTGGGTTTACATTTCTCATCTTTGCCCTGTCGGATTTAGTTTTGTAAGTGCTAAGGGACAGAAAGCGTAGGTATGCTGCCCTGCTGCTTTCGATCTCGGGGTTCCTTTCGGGCTGGGCTGGGGTCTTAAAGAATGCTTTGCGAACTCATTCTTTCTGATAGCTGAGTAATATTCAGAGGGGAGGGGGTGGGGGAATCGGATAGGCTGGTGATGGGTAGTAAGGAGGGCACGTATTGCATGGTGCACTGGGTGTTATATGCAACTAATGAATCATCGAACTTTACATCAGAAACCAGGGACGTACTGTATGGTGACTAACATAATATAATAAAAAAACATTAAAATAAAAAAGAAAGAAAGAGAGAGAGAAAGAAAGNTGATAGCTGAGTAATATTCAGAGGGGAGGGGGTGGGGGAATCGGATAGGCTGGTGATGGGTAGTAAGGAGGGGGAGAGAGAGAAAGAAAGAGAGAGAGAGAGAGAAGGCTTTGCGTTCCTTCGGTTAGTAAACGCCAGGGCACTCCCCACCTCCTGCAGTGAACACAAAACTCTTCCTTTCAGGCTGATTGTTTGGGAGGACAGGGGTTCCCCCAGAGTGTCTGCATTTTGACTGTCAGGCCTTTGAGCTGAATGCTCTCCCAGGACGGCTACCCTCCCGGCCAACAAGACAGATCGGCATGTCACTAGTCACCTAGAAAGCTGGACACAAAGGTGGGAGGGAAGGTCGTGAGGTCCGGGCACCTGAGAGCTGGGGGAAGCGTGCTGCTTCCAACGTGTGTGAGACGGTCCCTGAGGGAGTGACAGAGCCTGAGGTTCCCACTGCCAGGATCTCTGCCGCAGTCATGGACTTGTTAAACTGCTTGCCGCTTAGAGTTCTAGAGAACTACCTAGTGTGTTTAGAGAGATGCAAAGGCAATAGCTCAGAGAAATGAAATTCCCACACATACTGGAGGATGGCGTTTAAAAACACTCGTGCACATGGATTTATGCAGTGTGAACCACACAGGTACTAAAAGGGTTCAGGCCCAGCTGGGCTTGGGGTGGGGCTGATTTTAGGAAAGGATTCATTGAGGAGGAGAGATGCGACTAAAGGTTTCAAAAGTAGTCATTTCCTGGAGAGGAAAAGTGTGGGGAGAAGGAGGGCAAATCTCAAGACCTGGAGAAGAAGCAAGCAGATCTTTGGGGCGTGCAGCAGGAGTTCCGCGCAGGACCTGGGGCTCTTTCACACACTCCCCCACGCTCTTGCTTCTGTGTTACTCTCTGAAGCCTTCTCTGACCACCCTGTTTAAGTTGCCGTCCCCCTCCTCTCCCACATGCCCTTTGCCCATTCCTGACTTAATTTTTCTGCAAGGTGTTTATCACCTCCTAACACCTTACCGTAGCCTTCTCTGAAGTATAAGTTCTATAGGGGCCAAGACTGTTGTCTGTTTTGTTGACCATTATACCCAGGGCCTGGTACATAGTAGGTGCTCCATACTTCTTTCTTTCTTTCTTTCTTTCTTTTTTAATTTTATTTATTTATTTTGACAGAGTGAGAGAGCACAAGCAGAGAGAGCAACAGAGTGAGAGGGAGAAGCAGGCTCCCCACCAAACAGGGAGACCGATGCAGGACTTGATTCCAGAACCCTGGGACCATGACCCAAGCCAAAGGCAGACGCTTAACCAACTGAGCCACCAGGCACCCCGCTGTACTTATTTCTTGAATAAATGAATAATGGGATGTAATAAGGAAGAAGCATGGTGATATGGGCATGGTTTGGAGAGCTACATTAGAATTCTAGGGGCGAATCATGAACCCTGAAGCCTAAAGCCAGGGCTGGCTCATGTGTGAGTGGGGCAGACAGCAGACTGTAGTTTCCTCACCGTAAGATGGATGTTGGCCATCATGACAGTGGATTCTCCTCTTAGCCCTGAGGTTCTTTAAATCTGCATGGTTAGAGGATGCTAGCTGGTATGCATCTTGGAATCTGAGCCACCTGGAGCTCCCTATGGCAGTGGAGAATTGCCATGGATTAAACCGTGCAAGCCCCCTGCATATCTCATAGTTTGCCTTGAAATTATAAAGCTATCTTCTCTTCCCAGCTCACCTCATTCCAAAAATTCCATCACCATTGGGGGATGATTCCCCTGAAGGGCTAGCAGACCCTACCAGCCAACCTCCAGGACAATCCTGACCTCTCACAGAGATAATGAGCATTTATTTAGGGTGGAATTAACTTGCTACTCAGTATGTCACCACAGAATAGAAATTACGGTCTGTGGAGGCCCCAGGCCTATAATAGTTAACTCACTGGAGACTGAATTTTACTGCTCATCTCTGAGAAAGGCATCTTCTATTTTTGTTTGAAAAGATGTTTCTGCACCCCTCTGTTTTGACAGAATACTTCTAGAAGTCTAACCTGTCAGCTTTCTACAGTTTATCTTGTTAGGCATCCTTAATCTTGCTTTGTTTTGCTTCCCACTTCTGGAAGTCAGTAAGCTTGGAGAAGCAGCATGTGATAACCCCAGGTTCATCTTACAGCTCAGCCACTTACTGGCTTGGAGGGTCAACCTCTTTGACAGGCCCTTTCCTAAACCCTGTAAAGTTAGGGCCAGAATTCCTACTCTGCAGAATCATTAAAGGCATTGTAAATAACCAGGAGAGGGTGCCTGGCACCTGTCAGGGCCTCAGGAATAGCAGCCATCCTCCATATTTCCTCCTTGCATTAGCGGCGATGGCCAGCTCGCACCCACTCAACAAAGGTCCGGTGGCCTTCTTCCAAAGACCTGTGCAGTGTACGTGCCTGGCTCAATTATACAGCAGTCTCTGATGGCCCAAGCTGCATTTTCATAAGTCCTTTTCATTAAAAGATCCAGTGCCTAATCACAGAAGGACATTGTTTGGTAGTGCCAGATAATGAAGTAGTCAGGGCTGCTGATACGTATCATCAGGATTGTTGACACTTCACGCTGTGTCCCTAGAATAAAATGAATAGGAATAGAGCCAAGAGGAAGGGGGCCAGCGAGGAGAGACAAATGTTGGAAATGCGATGCTTGAGCTCCCCGATGAGCGAGGATTCCTTTCCTCAGAATTGCAAGCATTTGTGTACAGTTCATGCAATAAAGGATTTCTTCTTATAAAAACCACAAAGAGAAAATAATGGTGTTCTGTTGAGACACCATATATTCTGGCAGATGCTATGTATTCTGAGTGGCTTGTTATATGTGGCTTTTGCCTATAATTCTTTTTTAGTAGGCAGGGTATAAATGATAAATTTCAAACAAATAATACATACTCTTAACATTAAACCCAAACCAGAACTGACTGCCGTATATAAATATTCTAATGAAAAAAAAAAAAACTATACCCTTGTTGACTGTGCAGAATATTAATGTAAGCTCAGAATGAGTGCTGAAGATTTCAGACTCCTAAAACTCTGTTCTAAATAATTTCCCTGGTTTGGATACACTTTTATGAATACAGGGATGCTATGAGGCTTCATTTTCTTTTTGTGCAGAAAGTTATTTCATTCCGAGTCTTGTCCTGCTTCTGTTTTCATGCTTCTCCACATCGTTTAGGAAACTGGGCATAATAAGGTGTCCAGGGCTGAGATTTATATTTGGGAACTAAATTACTCGTTAATAAAAAAAAAATTGTTGCTAATGAAATCTACATTCTGTCATTTAGTAAATGGCCTTTATAATAAGGAAAAGTTAATTATTTGTGGGATAAAATGTTTTATGGATGTAACTTTTGTTCTAGTGATGTTATGTAACATCCAAATAACTAACCAGGATGTTAACTCTTACTGTTTTGTTGCTTTTGGGGGCATTTTAATTATAGGAATTTATTTGAATCATCAGTTTTACTGTTAGAGCCAAATCATTCTTATGGCTTATGGGAATATATGCCACTAGGCAGTAGATTAATAACTATAAAAAAACCACATGAAAAGGTCACTGCAAATCTCAGATCAAAACCTGTGGTTTTCTGGATTTTGCAATCCACCAGCTTTTTGAAGCTTCTCTCTGGTAACATGATCTTTACGGCAACACCACCGAGCTCTGTAGACACTTGTGATAATTAAGACAGACCAGGAATGTCCCACACTTGCCAACAGTGCCAGGCTTTACCTGACAGGAAAGGGGATTGATCAGCATGAGCCCATTTCAAAAGACAAGCCACCCTTCGGTGATGGTAGAAAAATATGATAGTGAATGAAGGAGACTCTTTTGTTCTCCAGAAAGATTGGAGAAGACTGGATTGGAGCCTGGACCACAGCACTTGGGAGGGCTCTTTATGGAGAACCACAGCAGAAAGGAATTCTCTGCTGGTGAATTCTTCTGGTCCTTCGCACTGTCATTCCTGCAGTGTTTCAATTATTCTCTCTAACTAGCTAACCACCGCCCCCTGATCGGCGCCCCCCCCCGGCCCCCACTCTTCTTACTCTAAACATGTGTTATGGGAAACAGGGCGACCCAGGGAACTTTGAGTTTGGGCCCTGGGGACCAAATTGTCAGCCTATTCTGAACTTCCGTGGAATACCCAAGGAGTTAACCAGAGTGATTCTGATTTCAGTGACCCCCCCGAACTTACTCTTTTTTTTTTTTTTTGCATAATAAAGACTTGGACACTGGAAAATACATTTAAAACATGAGCCAAGAATCAAGTTTAAGAGGGATAACCAATGGAAAAGCATGGATCCTTCAGGCGCGTTCTGTCTGTGGCGTGCTGAATTACAAATGTGCTGTTTGGGCCAGAATTTTTGATACTCTGAGTCTCCTGGTGGTAAGGGGCAAGACTGCTTCACTTCCTGAGCTAGAATGTCTTATCTGCAGCACTCTGCCCTTGCCCTTCCCACCACCCCCAGCCCCTCCAGCGGGAACAAAGCCCCCAGTCTCTGGAAAGTAATGCTGAGAAAACAAACAGTCCAAAGGCTGGTAACAGGGGGATATCTCTCTTGACTGTTTTTTTGTGACCATCTAGGTTCAAGGAGGAGGGGGTCCCCCAGCTTCGTGAGCCAGCAGGGTCTCTTTGTAGTAGGCATCTGTATGTTTGGCCAGATGTCCTCCCAGCGGAGGGCAGAGAGGAAGAGAATAAACAGAATTCTTCTTAAAAATAAGTCTCTGGGGAGAGAAAAAACAAGCCACAGAACGTGTGTCAAGTGGAAAGGGGGGCGAGGTGGTGCCATCTGATGTTGATCAAATGCTTGATACAGTCAGCAGCAAGAAAGGCACATTGTGAGGAAGTGACCCTGCCCTTCTGCATCTGAGCCAGGGACAACGGTCTGGGAGCAGTCCTCATGAGGACTATATGCCCAAGACGACCAGCGGCAAACAGCAGCAGCACGCACGATGGGCAGAGCGGGAGGGAAGGACCCACGCCCGGAGGGTGTGGACACGTGGCTTCGGATTTGCTTTGCCTCGCTGACCTCACTTTCCCCATCACTAACACAATGACACTTGACCAGATGACCTCTAAGCAACTTTCTCACCCTAGATTCTCTCGTCTCCCCTAACCTCCCCTATGACCAAATCTTCTGTGGCTCCGCTCATGGAATGCAAGGAATCACCCAACACCGTCCTAAAATCCTAAAGGAATGAACCCCCCCCCATCAGCCACAAAAGCATCATCCAGTCTTTCCAAGGGAGGTCAGTCCGACATCACTGTGTCTATCATCCTTCTTTGCTTACAGCTGCCACCAAAGCAGGTTTATGGGTTCTGGATATGAGGTGTGGCTTGTTTGTGGGTCTGCTGACACGTCCCCCCTCTCCCAGTTCCAAAAATATTTTCACTGTGACTGATGTGAGGGGTCTTTGTTTCATTTTAAGCTGCCAGATTGGAGAGAGTCTAAGAGCTGATGGGTGGGTGTGTGTGTGTGTGTGTTCATCCTTTATGTAAGGAGAAGCCGTTGGAGTGTTTTTGTTTTTTTTCTCTTTGGCATTGTCGTGAGGATAGCAGTATCTGGTACAGGGTGAGCCTGGATTCCAGTGGGAATGGAAGAGGAAGCTCCCACTGAGATGAAAGCGTCTCACGCGACGACCACAGCAGTGAAGTGGACAGGAAGGGATGACCAGGGAGAGGCACCGTGGCAAAGTGGAGAGAGTGTGGCGCTTAAAGTCAGAGAGACCTGAGTTTGAATCCTGGCTGTGGTGTCTATGGGATGTCATCTCAGCTGTCACTACCATGCCTCCTTGAAAGGTGGTGACGAATAAAGATGCCACGTGGAAAGTACCTGGCTCAGGATCTGGTACAGTGTAGGCAGTAAATGAACAGCAATAACCTACAGATGAGATGATCATGATAAAAATGTCCCATGGGAAGATTAGCAGGGCCTGGCAACTGAGTGAATTAAAGAATATAAGAGAAGACTCGAAGGAGTCTTTGAGTGGGGGATTGGGATAGTGTAGTATTTAGGTTGGATGGAAACATGGACATCAGTGGAAGTTGGAGTTCTGATTTGGCGGGGATGGTACCGAGATCAGTGTTGAACAGGAGAGGTGGTGCTGAGACATCCAGGGGGGCAATTAAAGGAGGATGGAAAGGAAACAGTAAAAGAAATGGGAAAACTGATACAGAGAAGTTGATTTACTCTTGGTCTCTGTTTGAGTCGGATTTACAGCTTCACCTTCACGGGGTTGGCTAACCAAAGGTTGATTCAACATGACCATCTTTTCAATAAGCCTTAGCTCCTCAAAATATGGTTCTGCAATTAAGCATCTTCTGGACCTTGGGAGAAATGCAGAATCTTAGCTCCTACCTCAGACCGACTAAATCAGAAATCTGCATTTGACAGTGTGTTTTATAAGCACTTTCCAGTTTGAGAAGCGCTGTTCTAAAGCATGGCGGCCAGACTAGCAGTGTCTGCATCCCCTGGGAACTTGTTAGAAATCCAAATTCTCAGGCACCTTCTCAGACCTCCTGAATTAGAAGGGCTTTGTTCTGACAAGTCCAATGCACCCCAGAGTTTGAGAATCACTGCTCTAAGTCATGGAACAGATGGATTGGACCCCCTCCCCTTGAGTCTGCAGCGCAGAACAGCAGAGGCTTTGGTTAAACCCTGAAAGTTAAATTGGAGTCATTGTTCTATGCTGTTTCTCTCATCATTTTGCATTAAACACAGCTGAAGAACTCTTTTCACTGAAGAAGGGCACCATGCGTAAAATTACAAACCAAAAGGGGGGAACTTTGGCTGTAGTTTAATCCTCACGACTTACCCATCAAAAGTTATTGAGCACAATTATAGGAGATCAGCCCTTTATGTGCTGTTGCTCCTGTGAGACGCTATTAGTAAGATGCACATAGGAGAACAAGGGATCTCCCGATATTCCTTACAATGTGATTTTCACATTAAAATGTCCACAGTCTTTGTCTTCTGGGTTTCTACTCAATCTGATGGAAAGTTCCCTTTTTATAAGTTAGTTTCTGGAGTCACTTGCAGAAGTGACGGTGGTTTACCACTTAGACTAGACTGTTTTTCAAAAAGTTGAACAGTGAGCAGTCAAAATTTACCTCCTCTTATCAAAAATGTGGTGGTTTTATTTAGTTTCCTAGTTGTTAGTCAGATCACTGTGATAACTTAAATAAGGGTCAGCATCTGTTTTCTGTATATATATATATATATATATATAATGTACAAGAATGGTTATATATTGAGCATTTTAATCATAAAATTACCTATATTTTCTGCTATAGGTTATCGTGCGTTACGGCCAGTGATAGGGTAAAACAGTGTGTGTTGGGGGCGGGGAGAAGGCACAATTTGTGGTGGTTGCCAATTTCCATGGTGTAAATACTCCCTCCAGGGCTGATATCAAGCTTCCAACAGTTTAACAACCAGCTCCCCAAATTCCCACAAATTTAACAGTTGACTCTTGTAAGCCAATAGGAACTAGGTCAAGCATATCCCTGAAACAAACATCAAGGAACAGTTCGTACTTTTTTTGGTTGGTTGTGTTTGAATTGCTATAGGTCCAATGAGAGCTGAAACAAGTCGATTTGGGCGGTTAAAATCTTTTGTCATGTAGAGATTTTTATTGAAATGCTAATTATAATGGATTTGAAATTATTCTGAGACAACGTTGTGTACTATTGCCAAGTCATTATTAACTACAACAACATTAAATTGCTACAACATAATGGCAATATTTAAAGTGCTTATGTTGCTGAATAGGTGTGTTTAAAATGTCACTCATCCTATAGGAAGGCGTATGTAAAAATTACTCCTCATCATAGTATTTGAAGCAACATGCAGAAAGATGCTTTTCAAAATGATATCTCTGGTTACTATTACTAAAATTTGACTTCTTTTACAGGCATTCAGGAAGGAACGCAGTGTACCAAATGTAAAAATAACTGGGCACTGAAGTTTTCTATCATATTATTATACATTTTGTGTGCCTTGCTAACAATCACAGTAGCCATTTTGGGATACAAAGGTAAGTACTCTTTCCTTTTTCTTTCCAAATAGCAGGTTTCCCTTTATTAATTTAAACACACACACACAAAAACCACGTTTACAAATATGAAGTAGGTCATTAATACAACCCAAATGCAAAAGTAAGCGACATCATAAACTTTGTTGTCTTGAGCTTCTTGGAGCTGTGGGATCTGAGTCCTTTTGACACATGTCAGCAATCGTAAAGGTCCTCTATGAGTTACAAAGATTTTTTTCCTCATGGCTGTGTTTTCCTACCTGTTTCTAGCTCCACCCTCTTCCTCAATCTTTTTTCATCTTATCTCTGAGAGGTCGTGTGGAAACCCTGGAGTCGGCACACAGGAAAATTATACTGACAGAGGGTGAGCCAAACACAAGGTCTCCAGAAATACGACTTACTTCACCCCCAGGGACTGGGCAGCTAGTTCCCTTTTTTCCTCTTCAGCACATTTACTGTGACCACTGTTGTTTATATAGTCCATGCAAATATTGCCCTGCAGAAGTTAAACATAGAGGGAGCACTGCCACCCCAACGGTACTTTATGGGAATGTTAGGTATTCTTTCAGCGTGTCTGGTTTAAGGTCGGTGGAAGATTTTTGCCTAAATCCTTCAGACTTGCAGACAAAGTGGGTTTCCCACATCCCCCCTGCCCCACCCCCGCCGCCACCACCACACCCATTCCAGACACCACAGGTAGAAGGTGTCAGGATTCAGAATCACGAGCTGCTTAAACCTTTTTATAGAAAACAGGCATGGAAGCCTTCCCATCAAAGATACATGACACAGACATGTCGTCTGGCTTCAGCAAGAGGCAGACGTGGGGGCTGCTGATCTTCAAAACCTTCACTCAGCAACCATTCCGGCTGCCTTCCCTCAGAACTGACAGATTAACAGTGGAGAATTCCCACGTGTTCCTTTCTCTGTTTTTTGGCTCATAGACTTTCTCTCCTTGGGGAGAGAAAGAGTCAAAGTGAATTCCCTCCAACCTCTAACTCCTCTCTCCTCTCTCCCAGTGTCCAGAGGTTTCCTGACGAAACCCAATGTCTTGAGATGAGAATGGGCTTTGGAGCCAGATGGTCCAAGCTCACTCTTGATTCTGCCACTTGTAATACAATTGTGAACATTTATTTCATGTTTGCTGACATGCTAGGCATCATGTTAAGTCCTCCACATGGCTGTGGAACCTGGGTATGAATCATACCCTTTCCTATTTCTTACAATGGCAATTAGTAATGCCACTTTTCAAGGTGTTTGCGATGAGCAAAGATGATGTCATTGACCCACCTGCCCAGTAGTTGGTCCTAGTAGATAGTGGCTATATTTCTGTGTTTCTTGCTTCTTCATAACTGCATATATACAGCTATAGCCAGTAGAATGGCAAAATGTTAAAAATACTCAGTATAGTTGAGGCTTGAAAGTCCCATCTCCAAGGCCACACACATGGAAAATATGTGCATCCTATAGGGTGTTGACTGATGAATTTGAGCAATGGAAATCTGGAAAGTTACCAGGTCATTTTATACAGTATATTTGTGATGAGTTAATCCAACCTAGGGTTAACAAAGTAAGCATTAAGAAAGGTTATTAAATTGTGGCAAGGCAGGACAAGGGGTGAGGGAGGGAGCCTAGTGGGGAAAAGGAGGGTCTTTTATGTCCCTGGTAATTCAGACTGGCTCTCCTCCTTTACCAGGTTGTTTAGGTTACTACTCACTTCTCCTAGACTTTTCCAAGCAAAGCAGATAAAGGAGAAGCTTGGAATCAAACAGCCATTTAATAAGTACCTTTAGGGTTCAGTACTGTATGATATCATGACAGTAAACACTTAACTACTGAAAGACAGTTGACAAAGGTTTGAAGAACATACCACCATAGGGTGCTTTATAACTTTTACCTTTGCAAAGAAATAAGACCTAGGATCTTTATGCCTTTAGAATTTATACAGAAAGTTCCAAAGGAGAAGTGCTGATGTTTTTTTTTTCCTTTGTTTGTTTTTCAAGTATAGATATTTCCTTCATTTTTATGACATTGGAAAGCCCTTCTCAGCTCTGGCACGTTGTGCACGTGCCGTTCCATTTGCCGAGAACACCTTTTCTCTGCTCTCCACCTAAAAGGACTTCTTTTCCTTCATGTCTCACTTAGACACACACCCTGCAAGAAGCCCCTGAAAGCTGAGTTAGGCCCTCCTGTTTGTTCCCATAGCACTCTCTTATTTACTCTTACCCCCTGTCCTACTCTATCATTATGGCCAATGGGCTTGTCTGTCTCACC
>NC_048231.1:57853159-57859451 GCF_002007445.2 Ailuropoda melanoleuca
CTGTCCAGTGGCTGCGACCCTGACGCTCGTCAGCTGCTTTACAGAAACCATGTCCTTGGACAGTTCCAGCTCGGGGCATTCTCTGCCTTGGGCTCTTTATCCTCTGTTCAGTGGGTCATGTTTTCTCCAGAACGTTCCCTGAACAGGAAAATCGTACTCCGCTGTCCTGCCCAACAGGGGGATCCATCTTTAGGGAATTAGGATAAAGAAGAAAGAAATCTGAGTCTTTCTCAAGACGAATCTCCTTTCACTCAACATTGCTAGTCATAGAATGTCTATCTTGCTGCTCAGCTCTGCTAAAGGAGCAGTGATAGCTGGATCGGTAGGCTTTCCAGATGGGCATCAAATCACGCTGGGGGGCTACTGTTGGAAGCCAGGGTAACACCCGACCAGACCTTCTATATTTTTGTAATGAAAACTGAAATAGTCTTCAGGGTAGAAATGTCTTTATTGCATGCCAGGGGAGCACAGCTGGTCTGCCCGCAGGTCCCAGGTACCGACGCAGGGGTGTTTCCCCCTCAGTGCCGCAGGCAGTCTGGGACAGACACTCGTGAGCACCTTTGGAGCTCTTTGCCCCGCTCTTGTTCCTTGTCCTCAGGGCCTAGACCATAAGCTCTGTCTCTTGTGGGAGGTAATCATATTGAGGAAAAAGAAATACTAAATAAGAGGCAATGTGGAATTATAGAGAAAGCATTAGTTTTGGAATTAGCTCTCCTGGCCCGCCATTCACATAGTCATTGACAAGCTGTGTAACTCTGGGCAAGTTACTGAACATCTCTGAGCCTCAATCCCTTCATCTGTAAAACAGCAGTTTTATGGATTAACTGCAGTGATGGTGCAGTGCGCTNCAGGTACCGACGCAGGGGCGTTTCCCCCTCAGTGCCGCAGGCAGTCTGGGACAGACACTCGTGAGCACCTTTGGAGCTCTTTGCCCTGCTCTTGTTCCTTGTCCTCAGGGCCTAGACCATAAGCTCTGTCTCTTGTGGGAGGTAATCATATTGAGGAAAAAGAAATACTAAATAAGAGGCAATGTGGAATTATAGAGAAAGCATTAGTTTTGGAATTAGCTCTCCTGGCCCGCCATTCACATAGTCATTGACAAGCTGTGTAACTCTGGGCAAGTTACTGAACATCTCTGAGCCTCAATCCCTTCATCTGTAAAACAGCAGTTTTACGGATTAACTGCGGTGATGGTGCAGTGCGCCTCTCAGAGAGTAGGCACTTGATAAATAGAGGCTGTCGTTACTGCTGTTATTATTGGCTTATTGTCTTATTATTGGTGGTATAAAATCCAATCGTCAGGGATGGCTTAACACGTTGGGGTGGTGAGATTGGAGTGGACCCTGAAGGATGGGTGGAATTATGACAAGGGAGAAGGAGGTTAATGCCCAGGGACGGCACCAAAATGCTTTTAGAGAAAAGGTAATATTATTAGATTATCCTAGAGTAGGATTATCCTAGAGTACCCTAGGCTTTGGGTACTCGAAGAGGGACAACTCTTTGGGTATGATACCCAAAGCCAGTGATACTCTGAAGAAAAATTCTCTGTCAAGAAACAGTTTCTAGGGGCACCTGGGTGGCTCAGTCGTTAAGCATCTGCCTTCGGCTCAGGGCGTGATCCCGGAGTCCTGGGATCGAGCCCCATATCAGGCTCCTCTGCTGGGAGCCTGCTTCTTCCTCTCCCACTCCTCCTGCTTGTGTTCCCTCTCTCGCTGTCTGTCTGTCTGTCAAATAAATAAATAAATAAATAAAATCTTTAAAAAAAGAAAAAAAGAAACAGTTTCTAATAAAGGGGAGCCCGTGAGAAAACAGACTGTTAGGAACTCTCTGGTTCATGTTCATCTCCCTCACGGGAAAGGGATCTACAACCTGAGGTCTGCATCAAGAGACCGGGAGTTTCTAGGGTAAGCGAGGCTGGCTCTGCCACTGTTTTCCTGGTTGACAACTTGAGCTGATAAGAGTAAAAACCAGTGAAAATGCTGTGTGCTATGACAGCAACTGTTGGTTCTGGATGCCCATCAGCCTAGTATTTTTATGCAACAGCAAGCTGCCAGCTTTGCAGCCCTGAAGTTTGCAGCTTTAGACCCAGATCCTATTTTTAAACACAGACGCACACGCCCCAGTGCATGTAACTTGTGGCCAAGGAAGATAGCTTCCTCGCTGCCCCAAAGAGAAACCTAACAGATTTTTGTTTTGTTTTTAACAAATGTATTTATTCCCTTTACACAAACCTGAATTCTCTGTCCATGAACAGTTGTGTGTGTTTAAAAACTAAAATGGAAGGAAAATTAGAGAGGGTAGAAAATGACTGCCTGTCAGCATATTTAGAAGTTTCTTCGGCTTCCGGGGAAAAAAAGGGGCAGGACTTAAGATCCTGTGTGTGGTTTGAGGACAGACTGAGGCATGTGTTTTGATTTGAGGATCCACACTGAATCTTAACTCATCAACATTTTATACTTTATTTTTTTTTTCAAGTTTAACTTTGCTAAAATGCAGATGAGACATTGTGTTCTTCAGAGTTTCTGGGGATTTACAAACGTGCATGCCTATCTAACAATCCTAAGGTTTAGATTATTATAACAACACCTCTCTTGTCTATATAGTCACTTAAAAAAAAAGCAGTCATAATTCCGCTGGATGTTGTACTCCTTGCCAGTGCTGAGTCTTCCCCAGGCGGGGTGGGGGGTGGTTCGTATGACTGTTTGCATGACCTCTGGCTCAGCCAGTTTTTCACTGTAGCCAGCGGGCACACTCTCATTTATTTAAGTCAACAGCATAATAAACAAATATGTGTTGAACACCTACTAACTGCCACACACTAAGAGCTACAGATGAAATGGAATGCAAATTCTCCTGCCATAAAGGATCTAAGAGTAACCAAGACAGGACCACACGGTGAAGTAAGTCCTATGGCAGAGAAAGGACTTCTTGCCAAAAGAATTCTGCAAGATGCACCGCACCAAAGATTCCCACAGAAAGTGATGAGCTGAGTCTTCAGGAGCAAATAGGGCTTAACTTGGTGAAGAGTCCAGCGAAGAACATTCTAGGTAGAAAGAAGAGCCCACGGAAGGGCTTGGGTGAGAAAGAGCATTTGGTGCAGTGCACACATTTCATTTATAGCCACACTCTAGACGCTTGAGGGGGAGAGCATGACAAGCTTCTCTAGGGAAGGTGGTAGGAGCCACGGGGGTTCACTTTGGGTCACACAGACACATGGGAGCATACTTCTGCTTCCTGATGGGAGCCAGGAGAATCTTCTCATTCAGTCACGCATGGGTGGAACACTTGATGAATAAAAATAAACTGGCTCATTACCTCACAATTAATATACGAAATATATTCATGCTTCAAAAAAAAATACAGTCATTCTTTTCAGAAAACCATTGATACCAGAACAGATTGATCTCAAGCTGCTAGAGGTTGGATCTCACAGGTGTCACTTCTATGCAGTATTTTACAAAGNGAAAACCATTGATACCAGAACAGATTGATCTCAAGCTGCTAGAGGTTGGATCTCACAGGTGTCACTTCTATGCAATATTTTACAAAGAAACTTGTATTCACAACCATAAAGAATTACTGCCTTCTAAGAACAAATAAGAACAGGAGCTTTTATTTAACGCTGTATCACTAACTCTTTCCCTTTCATGTACAATCAAAAAAATGCTAAAAAAAAAAAAAGTCTTCATAAGTAATTGTCTAGAAACTCATGTAGGCATCTTCTTGGGAAATGATAAAGTAGAGATTCCCTTATCACTAAGGAGAGGCAGAGTTTTCAGGCCTCATGATAAAGAGTGGCAAATACTCTTGACTTTCTTTCCCCTCCTTCTACAAAGACTGTTTATAGAAGTAAGCTAGGTGTTCTTTACTACAGACTTTTCTTCCAGATAGAGTGCATACCACCTTCCAGGAATGGCAGGGAGTCTGATGAGTGATAAAATTTTGTAAATGATCACAGTGTTATACCTCCATCTATGAAAATTATCTTAGAAAATGATACAGATTGAGGGCATATAATACATAAAAATAAAAACTGAGCTCCAAACAATGTCTAACACATCCAAGGCAATACAGAATCCTAAGAACAGTTAAGAACGTACAATTCTCAACCAAGTAAACTACCTCTGGGTTTTGTACAAGTAAGTTATTTTTCTAGAAGAATGGCTTTTCTCCCTGTATTTGATTTCATTATACTCTTTTTGTTTCGATCTGTTTCCTTTATTCTCTAATGAAATGGTTTTTTGTCGAAACTGAAAAATAAAATGTGAGCAGGTGTGTGTACTAATCCTTAATTCTCAAATCTTAGTTGTAGAAAAAATGGACAACGTTACGGGTGGCATGGAGACTTCTCGCCAAACCTATGATGACAAGCTTACAGCAGTGGAAAGCGACCTGAAAAAATTAGGTAATCTGCAACAAGAATGAACCATGAAACTGAATCCTCTAATTCTACATTAAATGACCACAGCTATATGAAAGATACTGCTATCAATTCACATTCACCCAGAAGGATGTTAAATTTTTGTGTTGTGTGTTGAGTCTTGCCTCCTTATTTAAAGACTTCTACATTTTAACATTAAGGAGCAATTTTGGAGTTGAATCCTTCCCCCCAAAATCATTCTGTGTGCCAATTAAGATCTGAGGACCAATCCTGATCAAAAAGGACCACAAATACACTTTAATAAAAGCTCTTTTATAAAATGTTCAGTAAATTCCTATTTGAAATATTCTAAACTGCATGGAAGAATTATAGAAATTTAAAAAATTAAAAGATTCCAGCTTATTTCTATCCTTTGATTTTTGTTTTCATTTTTTAAGGAAGGAATTAATGGTAAATTTAATAAACAGTAGGTTATTTCCTTCTTGACACCCTGCCCTGTGCTCTAGAATCTGGTAAAATCCCCCTCCTCTTTGCGAAAAGTACTTACAAAGTTAGCACCCTTCCCAATTTCCCAGGACCCAGTTTCAGTAGATGTCTGGGTTTTACCAATGCAGAGCACTGTGCGTATACCACAGATTTTATATCTGACATACAGTGCATACCAGTTACGTCTCTTTGGGATCTTTGACCTCACCTGAACATTTCTCCATACCACCAACCCAAGTAATGAATCTGTCTTATTCCAGGGGACCAAACTGGGAAGAAAGCTATGAGCACCAACTCAGAGCTCTCGACGTTCAGATCAGACATACTGGATCTCCGTCAACAGCTTCGTGAGATTACAGAGAAGACCAGCAAGAACAAAGATACTCTGGAGAAGTTACAGGCCAGTGGGGAGGCACTGGTGGACAGGCAGAGTCAACTGAAAGAAACTTTGGAGAATAACTCTTTCCTCATCACCACTGTAAACAAAACCCTCCAGGCGTATAATGGCTATGTCACGAATCTGCAGCAAGACACCAGCGTGCTGCAGGGCAACCTGCAGAGCCAAATGTACTCTCACAACGTGGTCATTATGAACCTCAACAACCTGAACCTGACCCAGGTGCAGCAGAGGAACCTCATCACTAATCTGCAGCGGTCTGTGGATGACACGAGCCAGGCTATCCAGCGAATCAAGAACGACTTCCAAAATCTGCAGCAGGTTTTCCTTCAGGCCAAGAAGGACACTGATTGGCTGAAGGAGAAAGTGCAGAGCTTACAGACGCTGGCTGCCAATAACTCTGCCTTGGCCAAAGCTAACAACGACACCCTGGAGGATATGAACAGCCAGCTCAACTCATTCACAGGTCAGATGGACAACATCACCACCGCCTCCCAAGCCAACGAGCAGAACCTGAAAGACCTGCAGGACGTACACAAGGATGCGGAGAACAGAACGGCCATCAAGTTCAGCCAGTTGGAGGAGCGCTTCCAGCTCTTTGAGACGGATATCGTGAACATCATTAGCAACATCAGTTACACCGCCCACTACCTGCGGACGCTGACCAGCAATCTGAATGAAGTCAGGACCACGTGCACGGACACACTGACCAAACACACAGATGATCTGACCTTCTTGAATAACACACTGGCCAACATCCGCTTGGATTCTGTTTCTCTCAGGATGCAACAAGATATGATGAGGTCAAGGTTAGACACTGAAGTTGCCAACTTATCAGTGATTATGGAGGAAATGAAGCTGGTAGACTCCAAGCACGGTCAGCTTATCAAGAATTTTACAATACTACAAGGTAATCGAAAATTCTGAATTTATTCATGTTAGTTATTGATTGCTATATAACAAATTACCCTAAAAGTTGGCAACTTAAAACAGTAAACGTTTGCTATCTCACGGTTTCTGTGGATTGC
>NC_048231.1:57859551-57862131 GCF_002007445.2 Ailuropoda melanoleuca
TCAGTCCAGTGTCTGCAGTACGGAGGCATGCTGCTGAGCCCTGGGTTCAGTTGTCTCCTTTCGTTGTTACACCTCTTGAAGGTAGGAATTACTGCAGCCCCCATTTGCAAAGCTGGGAACCCTGGCACAGAAGCCTAAGTAACTTACCCAANGACTGCTTGCACTAAGCTAGGTGATAACGTGGAAATAGACATTAAACCCATGGTGAATCCCAGCAACAATTTGTATCCGTAAACAAAACAAAACAAAAAAACCTTATTGAGAAAGCTTTATTATTTTTTTTACAAATAATGTAAATATTTTTATGCAGTTATGTATATGGAGGACTTCATATGTCACGATACGCTCTTGGGTAGGACGTTCACATCACACCCTGAGCTGTTCCTCTGCAAGCTGCAGAGACTGTTAAGTTGCCCCGTCCTAGCCCAAGCAAAGGGTTCCCTTCCCTGCTCTTCTGAGAGAGGCATCAGATTTAGTGGGTGAGAATAAGCGTTCTGGAATGGGACAGACCCAGACACAAACACCCAGTTGCTCATCCTCGTCTGCGTCCACCTTTTAGAGTGATGAGAACTTAATGAGATAATGTAAATAAAGCTCTTAGTTCAGTGCCCAGCAGGTGGTTGGTTAATGTTCATACCCCAGTGTAAGTTCAGCGTCTCCCCAAGATTTCCCCTCTGCTGCAGCCCCAGCCACTATGTCGCAGTGGAAAACAACAGCTTCATGTGCCCAAGGAGCAAAATTGTACAGAAGGGGCTCAACGTCAATTTGGATCTAAAAGTACTTACTGCCGGTGGCCTGGTGTCCAGTCCTGGAGAGCAGTCAGACTCAGGTGCTGCTGACAGCTAGCTTCGACTCCTTGTTCAGTCCAGTGTCTGCAGTACGGAGGCATGCTGCTGAGCCCTGGGTTCAGTTGTCTCCTTTCGTTGTTACAGCTCTTGAAGGTAGGAATTACTGCAGCCCCCATTTGCAAGGCTGGGAACCATGGCACAGAAGCCTAAGTAACTTACCCAAGGTCAAGGAGCTAGTAAATGTCAGTGCTAACCTTGGAACTTTCTAGTTCCCAAACCCGTGCTTCCACATGACACCCCGCTGCTGTGTGATGATGAGAGAGAGCAGATGGCATGTTTGGGAGGTTGAAATGTGGGAGAGTTTATTTTCAGGAGAGCAATCGGTAGAAGTTTCAGTAAGAGATTGACATTTGAGCTGGATCTTGACAGATACCTAGGAAGGCTGAAAGGATCGGGCAAGGGGCCTCAGTTTCTCTCACTGCCAACCCCACCCACTCTTGACAGGCTTCCTCAAACAAGACCATTTGTCTGTGGTCTTGAGAGCAGACTGTGGCCAGTTGGTGAGAAACAGTGGTTTAAATATACCCTGTGGACAAGGGTATGCTTGTGGAGAAGGGGTCTCTGTGGCTTTCCAGAAGGGTGTCTTCAACATGAGGTTAAGAATTGAATTATTTTTCAAAACAATTGCAAACAATATTTTTTAAATTTCCTCAGTGAAACAAGTGCTTTGAAAGTACCTCAGTGAAACAGAATGACTTTTTTATAATGTAGGTATTTTAGTAAATGTTTGATTAATTTAGTCAATTTTTTTTTAAAGATTTTATTTATTTATTTGACAGAGATAGAGACAGTCAGCGAGAGAGGGAACACAAGGAGGGGGAGTGGGAGAGGAAGAAGCAGGCTCACAGCGGAGGAGCATGATGTGGGGCTCGATCCCATAACGCCGGGATCACGCCCTGAGCTGAAGGCAGACGCTTAACCGCTGTGCCACCCAGGTGCCCCAGTTTAGTCAATTTTTAAATGAGGAGCAAAAATGTCTCCGATTATATTACTACTAGTTTTCTCTATCTTCCATCCTTACCACTAGAGGTCCTAAAGTCAAGTCTCCAAAATTTTGGATGGCAGTAAGAATTAAAGTGGTTTCTCTACTTTCTGTCTTGTTGGCAAACAAATTGGAAACTTATCTCAGGGGTAGGACGCAGGGCTGGGCCCTCCCCAAGACCCACAGTTTGGTTTCCAAAGCAGAAACATCACAGTGATTTAAAATCATCTGTTCTCTTTATTTATTTTGTTNCTCAGTTTCTCTCACTGCCAACCCCACCCACTCTTGACAGGCTTCCTCAAACAAGACCATTTGTCTGTGGTCTTGAGAGCAGACTGTGGCCAGTTGGTGAGAAACAGTGGTTTAAATATACCCTGTGGACAAGGGTATGCTTGTGGAGAAGGGGTCTCTGTGGCTTTCCAGAAGGGTGTCTTCAACATGAGGTTAAGAATTGAATTATTTTTCAAAACAATTGCAAACAATATTTTTTAAATTTCCTCAGTGAAACAAGTGCTTTGAAAGTACCTCAGTGAAACAGAATGACTTTTTTATAATGTAGGTATTTTAGTAAATGTTTGATTAATTTAGTCAATTTTTTTTTAAAGATTTTATTTATTTATTTGACAGAGATAGAGACAGTCAGCGAGAGAGGGAACACAAGGAGGGGGAGTGGGAGAGGAAGAAGCAGGCTCCCAGCAGAAGAGCCTGACATGGGGCTCGATCCCACAACTCCGGGATCACGCCCTGAGC
>NC_048231.1:57862591-57873213 GCF_002007445.2 Ailuropoda melanoleuca
CTCTTGAAGGTAGGAATTACTGCAGCCCCCATTTGCAAGGCTGGGAACCATGGCACAGAAGCCTAAGTAACTTACCCAAGGTCAAGGAGCTAGTAAATGTCAGTGCTAACCTTGGAACTTTCTAGTTCCCAAACCCGTGCTTCCACATGACACCCCGCTGCTGTGTGATGATGAGAGAGAGCAGATGGCATGTTTGGGAGGTTGAAATGTGGGAGAGTTTATTTTCAGGAGAGCAATCGGTAGAAGTTTCAGTAAGAGATTGACATTTGAGCTGGATCTTGACAGATACCTAGGAAGGCTGAAAGGATCGGGCAAGGGGCCTCAGTTTCTCTCACTGCCAACCCCACCCACTCTTGACAGGCTTCCTCAAACAAGACCATTTGTCTGTGGTCTTGAGAGCAGACTGTGGCCAGTTGGTGAGAAACAGTGGTTTAAATATACCCTGTGGACAAGGGTATGCTTGTGGAGAAGGGGTCTCTGTGGCTTTCCAGAAGGGTGTCTTCAACATGAGGTTAAGAATTGAATTATTTTTCAAAACAATTGCAAACAATATTTTTTAAATTTCCTCAGTGAAACAAGTGCTTTGAAAGTACCTCAGTGAAACAGAATGACTTTTTTATAATGTAGGTATTTTAGTAAATGTTTGATTAATTTAGTCAATTTTTTTTTAAAGATTGTATTTATTTATTTGACAGAGATAGAGACAGTCAGCGAGAGAGGGAACACAAGCAGGGGGAGTGGGAGAGGAAGAAGCAGGCTCACAGCGGAGGAGCATGATGTGGGGCTCGATCCCATAACGCCGGGATCACGCCCTGAGCTGAAGGCAGACGCTTAACCGCTGTGCCACCCAGGTGCCCCAGTTTAGTCAATTTTTAAATGAGGAGCAAAAATGTCTCCGATTATATTACTACTAGTTTTCTCTATCTTCCATCCTTACCACTAGAGGTCCTAAAGTCAAGTCTCCAAAATTTTGGATGGCAGTAAGAATTAAAGTGGTTTCTCTACTTTCTGTCTTGTTGGCAAACAAATTGGAAACTTATCTCAGGGGTAGGACGCAGGGCTGGGCCCTCCCCAAGACCCACAGTTTGGTTTCCAAAGCAGAAACATCACAGTGATTTAAAATCATCTGTTCTCTTTATTTATTTTGTTTTTTTATTTATTTTTATTTTTTTTATAATTTTTTTATTATGTTAGTCACCATACAGTAAGTACTTCCCTAGTTTTTGATGTAGTGTTCCATGATTCATTACTTGCGTATAACGCCCAGTGCACCATGCTACGTGCCCTCCTTAATACCCATCACCGGCCTATCCCATCCCCCATCCCCCTCCCCTCTGAAGCCCTCAGTTTGTTTCCTAGAGTCTGTAGTCTCTCATGGTTCATTCCCCCTTCTGTTTATCCCCCCTTTCTTCTTCCCTTTCTTCTCGAAAATCATCTGTTCTCTTTAAACTGCTTGTTCGGAGGGTTCAGGTGTTTAAGGCTCCCTGCTCTGGAGGGTGGGGAACCCAGGAGGTTTTGCTGGCAGTGAAACACAGGCTGCTCCTAGGCCTGGTCTAAGTCAGATTCAGACATTTCTGGAGTTTGTGATGGCTTTACCAGCACCGTGGTGGGTATCCTGGCATTTCAGCATTGGAGCCAGGGAGCCACTCGCTTGGCCTTGAAAGCAGCTCTCAAATTTGCTTCTGAGTGGACCATCACACGTGCCTCCATGTGGTAACATTAGCATATTCTCAACTCTGAGGACAAGTTGTTACTACACATGCTTATAAATACTCTTGTGTTATTTATCTCACTGTTTGGGTTTTAAGGCACCAGGCGTTGGCTTGTCTTTTATTTCATTTTATTTTCACATCAACAGCTGCCCAATAAAAGATTCACGTAAGACCTAAAAGCCTGGGATTATCCAGATGCTAGTAAGCGATGCTACAGTCCCGAGTCCTAGAGGAAGATACACCTCCTGGCATTCATAATCTATTTTTTGTGGGTGTCCAGTACTGGCTCTTAAAGTGGTTTTAGCTTTTTTTCCCTCAGGAATTTTTAAAGAGAAACAAGTAGAAAATGTCTAGGTCTTGATGAGCAAAGAGTGGTCTCATTGAATACGTTAAGTATATGAATGAATCCTCTTATGTATGGCACACATGCATTTTTACTTAGCCCCGCGTTGGAAGGCCAGCTTCCTGCTCCAGCACCATGACGGTTTCCCCAAGGCTAGGACAGCTGTGCATGAAGAAATCAATAACACTGTGCTTGCCAGGAGTTCATCCACAGTCACGAGTATTCAACTTATTGAGAGAGTCAGATAACTTATTTGTGATCGATGTAGTGCTTCGTGTAAAAAATTCAGTTTTTATGCTCATCCAGCGGGGAAATGAATCACAAGTAAGATTTTCGACCTTTATCAAAGGCAAAAACTTGCATCTTCTTTTGACGTCTTTTCCTTTCCTCCCCAAGATCTGGAAGTTAGCACCTGGTGATATTTTGCACTGACTGTGGAATCCGTGTTTGGTGCCGTTCTTAAAGTTAGCCACAGCTTTTGTGTGGAGTGAGTGGGAACATTTGAGAAGCACTTCAGAGGGAAATAGCTGAATACCGTAACTACCCAACCCCAGAAAGAAGTAAGATTAATGAAAAACTGTCATCCTAGGTAAGGGAGGACTCGGATTCATATCAGGAGAGGAAGAGAGAGTTGTGTGTCTTTGGAGGTCTGTCAGAAACCAGGGTACGGTGTTCTGGGAGAAACAGAGCTCCCTATCACATGGGTCTGTCACATCAGGAAGACAAACCCCCGACCAGTCTCTATGCCATGGGCGCAGGTAAACTCCTTTCCCGTCACCTCCAAGTATAGTACTCAGTTGTGAGCGAATGAGAAACACTGATTGTTGGTAAAACCCATAAAGAGAATAAGGATAAAGAATCTCTAAAGCACTTGAATTTCCCAACAGACCTTCTTCATTATGTGGATTTCATAAGGCTAAACATAGAACGTAAAACAGAAATAGGTTAGAAGATAATCTACTTTTATTTTTGCTATTATTCTAACTAAATTAGAATTTTGTTGTGGGTTTGGGTTGTATTTTTTTTTTTTTGGCCTGTTGTCAGTATTGTTCCACTAGAACCTTCCATAATGCTACATCCATTATGGAGGAATGCATACACCACCTTCCCGCTGTTAATCTCTAGGGCAGTGTTTTTCAACTACACAAATGAACTAAGATACTTTTTTACAGGAGATAGATTTGGCAGTGAAAACCCACCTTCCCTATCTTTACTAGTACACTTACTGAGCCTCCTCAGTTTAAAGAGAAGATTGCAGGTGCAGAGGCCACTGGATCAATTCTTAAATGTGAGTAGAGTCAAGAAAGATCTCTCCAGGATCATCCCATAGCAGCAGCCAGGGTCATCCTGATACATAGATTGAGTGCAGCTATACTTCTTAGAATAAGGTGAGGGATACCAATCAGGCTACTGTTCCCCAGAAATCTTTCCTTTCTGGTCTGTCCTGGGGCCCAAAATGTTGGCATTAGGGCGCTAGGTCTTTGGGTCTGCGACACACGTTGATTTGATAAACACTGTCTGAATAGCGACTGTGCACCATATACGGCTAGCCGCTAGTTGGGGTGTGCCCTCTAAGAGCAAACAAGTACTAAAAGATGAGAGAAAGAGGAAAAACTTCCACCTGGGAGGATTACATGGTAGGTGGACTGGAATTTTCCTGTTGGATACGGGCAGAGGAAATTCTAAGAGAAGAGATGCATAAGTGCAGAGGAAGATGGAACAAACACATGTCAAACCAGGCCATGAAAGTCTTGATTTAATACCACCTGACCAAGTAGTAGGGGCTGAATATTCTAGAGCAAGCAGAGGTGACAGTTATGGGTAAGGAAGACACATGTGCAAAAGATGCAGAGTGGAGTGAATGGAGAGGAATCAGAGTGAGGAAGAAGAGTTGAGAGGTTAACACCCCCCCCCGGGTCATGATGAGTGAGGGAAGGAAGAGATGCTTGTGATGACATGGTGAAGGGCATAACAATAAAGAGAGGGAAGGTCAGTTTTAGACATGCCAGGTTGCTGGTGCTGGCAGGACATCCCAGAGAAAGTGGACCATCCGACTACGAGATGGAGATAAGGACCAGGAGAGCTGGTGATAGAGAAGGGCCAACAGGAGCTGGAGCAGAAGTCAGTGAGTTGGCTTCCGGGAGAAAACTCTTCATCGCAAAGGCTTCTCAAGTCTCTCACTTATGGATCAAGATAACCCTAGAAAGGGACACGTTGAAACTAGTCCTAACCATTAGCATAAACTCTCTTATGGCTCAGTAGAAGGTCTGCTGATAAATCCAAGGGCGACATCATGGATAGCCTTAAATAAGGAGAGCTGAGTCCAGAGCTGAGGTTCTCAACTAAGGGAGAACCGAGATGGGTGGGCTGGTTGGGGCCGTGGATAGTGTGAGGGTACGGTGGGCATCCATCAGGCCTAGAAAGGAGAGTGGGGCAGAGAGATCACCCACTGAGGCAGGAAGTCCTGCTTCACTATTCTGTCCTGACCAGCTGGTGGGGGGGGCAAGGGGATCAAGAAAACCCAGGGTGGGAGGCCCATCTACCCTTCATCTCCCCAGCACTTCTGCCCACCTGGCCCAAAAGGCTTTCCATTTCTATGGAAAGAATGAGTATGGATCTCTTTCACTTATTCCTGTAGAACAGTGAGATTTCAGAAACTCAAAAATTCTGGAGAGTAGAATATTTGAGAACAGTGTCCTCCTAGGTACAGTCATTTCAACGTCAGAAGACCAGAATTCCTGTGCCAGCTCCACCACGGGACAGTGACTGTCCCCGTCTCATCCTCCTGGGTGTATCTGTCTTCAGGAGCTAGTGTTGAATGAGAAACTTGGTGTCTCCGGCTCTACATGTCCTCAAATGTGCTCTGGGAATAAAAGGTCATAGATGAAGTTCACGTGACATAATGTATATGAAAGTACCTCAAAAATTCATTCCCTCTACAAATCCTGGCTGCGGTGTATTTGCGTGCAGTTCCCCGTTGCCCCTGAGGACTTACAGAAAAAACCATCCCAGGTTATGTGAGCTTCTCTAGCATGATAAGGGATGAATGGATATTTGCCTTCTTCCTTTGGGAATAAAATGGTGTCCCTTTTTTTTTTTTTCTCGCCTGCCTAATTAGATGGTCACCTGTGTTTTTCTCTAGCCCATCTTCCCTGTTTGCATTATTAGACTAACAAACTGGGAAAGAGGACCCTCTTCTCAGCCCAGCCCATCAAGCCCTTTCCCACCAAGAACCTCTGAGCTGGTGCACAGGTGAGGGGACGCTCAGCCTCGAGGACAGTGGCGTCCCCACGGCACGGTTGGTGGAGGAGACAGGAGGGCCAGGACTGAGGTGACAGAGAAGAGGCTGGCAGTTGGTGTGTGAGGGAATTAGCAGGACGGTGCCTCTCGACATCTGATGGCATTTTTCATTCAACTTTTTATCCCACAGCACCTTGCACAGTGCTTGGCATATAAAAGGTTGTTAATAAATATTTGTCAAATTAATGAAAAGAGGAGGAAACAAGTAGGAGGGAATCCCCCATCCCACCCTGCACGGTTTTTCAGACGACTAAGGGAGCCCAGGTGAATGGTGTGGCCACTGCTGCGGTGTCGGCGTGAAGCTGTCCCTCCCCTAAAACACCCGTGGCTACCAGCGGACTGTGTGCCATTAAGATATATTCTAAATGCCTGGAGCGGAAAGGGTGAGCTTAGTAAAGAAATCTTTTCGTTTAAAAAAAAAAAACAAAAACCATCAACAATAGTATGATGAAACAAGCGGCACTCCTTAATGTATGTATTTTGGACGTCTAGATTTTTTTAGTTGGAGAGTTTATAAGAAGATAAATTCTTCACTACCAGTCAATGGATTTCATGTTCACGCCATTTACATTTTTTTTATATTTTAGGTCCTCCTGGCCCCAGGGGTCCAAAAGGTGACAGAGGACAGCAGGGACCCCCTGGTCCCACTGGCAACAAAGGACAGAAAGGAGAGAAGGGGGAGCCTGGTCCACCTGGCCCCGCCGGTGAGAGGGGCCCAATTGGGCCCGTTGGCCCCCCTGGAGAGCGTGGCGGCAAAGGCTCCAAAGGCTTGCAGGGCCCCAAGGGCTCCCGTGGATCCCCCGGGAAGCCCGGCCCTCAGGGCCCCAGTGGGGACCCAGGCCCCCCCGGCCCACCAGGCAAGGACGGACTCCCTGGCCCTCAGGGCCCTCCTGGCTTCCAGGGACTGCAGGGCACCGTGGGAGAGCCAGGGGTGCCTGGACCACGGGGGCTGCCAGGTTTGCCTGGGGTGCCAGGCATGCCGGGCCCAAAGGGCCCCCCCGGTCCCCCAGGCCCATCAGGGGCAGCGATGCCCCTAGCCCTGCAGAACGAGCCAACCTCCGCACCCGAGGCCAACGGTGAGTCTGAGCCTTCCCTCACACCCGGGTCAGGGGCGCTATGTGCACTTGTGGTTGGCCCCCAGCATGCAGCCCCATGTGCCCCCCACGCCCCGCTTTACTTGGCTTTGAAGGCACCGTGTGGGCAGGCACACGGCCTCCGCTGCTCTCACAGGCCTCTGCGCCAGGCGCTGTCACTCGAGCACATGTGTTTCTCTCTCAACGCCATCATGTTCCCTCACACTTGTTTATTTAGCGGAGTCAGGCCCTCGGGGACAAACGCATCTCCAGACATTTCCTTCATGCAAGTCTGAGGCTGGCGACCCCCAACCAATCTTGTTCTCATTTTATGCCCTTCACCTTGGGGACTGACGCCCCTCAGTAACCGTGTAGATGGAACTTTCTGTGGCTAAAGCCCAGATTGCACGGTTTTGAGAAGGCATGCTGGTGCTTCTAGCTTTTTTATAATTATTAAATTCGATTACCAAATTTTGATAATTCGGCAAAACCCTCAATGTTCGGTTAGTAACCAAGCCTATTTTTCTCTCCTTTGAATCACACCCAATTCCACTTGATTTCCTTAAGCATGACTCTGGTCATCTTTGTTTTTCCACAAGCCCAGTTCTGGTTCTGGGTTCTCCCACCTCTTTATTGATGGGTTCCACATGACTCCAGACTGATGTGACACATTTGTGTCTGCTTAGCATTTTGCTGTTGTTTCTGTGATTTCTGTCGTTGTAAAGACTAAGCCAGACGCAGAGGAACTGAGACCCGCCGTCAGTAATTTTCCAGGCTCTGTAGTTTTAACTACTGTGTGCTCTGCGACCTGCTCCCTGCCCGCCCCCCCCCCAGTCTTTGCTCCCAGTGTGTCTGTCCCGGGCAGTCGCAGGCTCACACACAGACTCGGGAACTGCTCCCGGCCATCTTGGGCCTTCAAGGGAAGCCAGGCCAAAGCCGTGGCCTCCTAAACATAACTGAAGAAAGGCATAGTGCTTTGTGTGTGTGTTTGTTTTTTAATTACTATTTTAAACGTTTGCGTTCCTAGGCTGCCCGCCTCACTGGAAGAACTTCACGGACAAATGCTACTATTTTTCGGTTGAGAAAGAAATTTTTGAGGATGCGAAACTCTTCTGTGAAGACAAGTCTTCCCATCTCGTTTTCATAAACACAAGAGAGGAACAGGTATGTTTGTGGCATGCTTGGAGAAAACTATAATTTAAGGATCGTTTGCATCTGGAAATTGCATGCTTAACTGGGGATTCAAAGGTATCAAAAATCCATAGTCACATAAACACAGAAGGCTGCATGATGGAGATTTGGGCTTTATCCAGTGACAAGCAGCATTCACGGCACAGGAATGACGTCCTCTTGCTTCCACCTGGAAGATAGATACTGCTTTATTAAGCCTAGAGATGGGTGGCTCCTCCCCGTGGCTGTGGAAAGAGCTGTAATGCAGAAGAGAAGCCTGCTGGCCGGCACCAAACACCTGTGGAGAGAGAAGCCAAGGGACATGAGCAGTGTAGGGGCGGGTGCAAGGGACCAGATATATGACCTCAGCAGTAGAGAAGGCCACGGGGCAGAGCTCACACGTGATAACACTGGTGACCACTCTCTAGGCCCCTGCTATGTGCCAGGCCCTGCAGAAGGCATTTCTCCTTTACACCTCACAGCAACCCTAGAACCTATGGGTATTATCATCCCCCTTTTACAGATAAGAAAACTGAGGCCCCACAAGGTTTAATGGCTTTATTCTTAGGATGAGAAGTAAATGCAGAGCTGAGACTGAAACTGTGGTCCCTCTAGCTACAATGCCAATGCTATTTGGTGCACACTGTTCCAGCAGACTCCTTCCTTTTCCCTAAGTATCTTCAGCACACACAGCCCCGAAAACAGAGGTTTCCTGGNCAATGCCAATGCTATTTGGTGCACACTGTTCCAGCAGACTCCTTCCTTTTCCCTAAGTATCTTCAGCACACACAGCCCCGAAAACAGAGGTTTCCTGCAGTAACTGACTGGGGATGGCCATCCAATCAGGTGCCCGGGCTTCAGATATGTGGACTTGGGTCCAATCTCAGCTCAGCCACTTACTACATGTTGGTGGCACATTTGGCATGGGAGCTGGCCAGAGGAAGAGCTCGATAATGCCATGGCTGTTGGTATTATCAGCACGCTGGAGCGACGGGTGTGAAAAAGGGGGATGGAGCCTGCGGGCATTCATTACATTGTCTGCGTGATTTAAAAGAGGAAGAGCATCCCTTTAAATATCGCTTACAAACTTACAGAAGGAAAAAGTGTCAAAGCCCCAAACACTGCAAAACAAAACAGGTACAATAAAAAAAAAAGCAGAACCATGTACATACTCTAACACACATTCTCGGTTAAATGTCCTTCCCTCCCACCAATGGTGCAGGGGAAGGGGGACTTCCTCTAGAGATCTGTTCCCCCAAATAATATCACACTGTCACTGATTAATCTTTCAGCAATGGATAAAGAAGCAAATGGTAGGGAGAGAGAGCCACTGGATTGGTCTCACGGACGCGGAGCGTGAAAATGAGTGGAAGTGGCTGGATGGGACGTTTCCAGAGTATAAGTGAGTGTTCAGAACCTTCCAGGCTGTTCTGTTTTTCACCCCTTGCCTGAGCCCTTGCGGTCTCTTCTTGAACCACCCTGTGTCCTAGATGCCCCTCACACTGAGGCTTCTGCTCTTAGTTGCGTGTTGTCATGTCTGGTTGAGAATCAATATGGTATAACCTAGGTTGTTTTTTTTTTCTTTCCATGGCTGAATTTTTTTCATTTCTGTGGGGAAAAAAAATGAGAGACTCATAAAATCTCACAGTTTGGTGCTTGAGGTGAGGCATTCTCTTCAGACGCGGCTGTGAAGGATAAGACTGCTTCAGGCATGCTCAGAGCTCAGCCCTGCTCACGGGCTGGGTGCTCCTTTCAGGATAACACCGTCCGTGGCCCTGACCCCAGCTGGGCTTCTGGCCAGAGTGGGATTAGGAACTATGAGTTTATGACAGGTGCACCAGGGACAAAAGTATGGTGTGGGGGGGGATAATCATCCCCTAGGGGTTTGAAAAGTCCTTGTAAGTCTGGTGTGACCTGAGTTCTATAAAGGCAGCAACAAAGACTGGAAACCCTTCACGACACCTGCTTAGGCTCCCAGGCCCGCGGAGACGTCTGGGCCCCTAATCCCACCCCTGCAGCTGGCATGCCCACTCCTTCCTTCCTGCTACCCCATGGTCAGAAGATGGCTGAACTGTACCAATATGAATTTCGCTTCTTCCAACTCCTCCGTTGCCTCTAATGAATATGAAAAGATGCAACAAACTGCACACAGGGAGCAGCATTTATGAAAACTCACCTCTAAATAACCAGCCTTCCTTTGCCAGAGAAGAGAAGGCAGACCCTGCAGCGGCACAAGCAGGCGGGAGGGCGCCGTGGTTTGGAGACAGCCATGATCGAGACACCCGGGGAGGGGACAGTGAGGCGTGTCAGGGCTAAGACAGTGCCGGGGGTATTGAGGCAGGGCCTGTAGCAGTCGAAGAGGGGGAGCAGGGGCCAGAGGAGGTGGAGAAGCCAGTGAGAGTTTTTAAAATGTTTCTGTGGGGGCGCCTGGGTGGCTCCGTCAGTGAAGCACCTGACTCTTGAGATTTCAGCTCAGGTCATGATCCCAGGGTGGTGAGATCGGGCCCCGAGTCAGGCTGTGCCCTCAGCGGGGAGTCTGCCTGAGGTTCTCTCTCTCCCTCTGTCCACTCCCCCCCACTCGTGTGCGCTCTTTCTCTCTAAAAAATCTTTTTTTTTTTAAATTTATTTGAGAGAGAGCGAGCAAGCATGGGGAGTAGGGACAGAGGGAGAGGGAGAAGCAGACTCCCTGCTGAGTAGGGAGCCCGACACAGGATCTGATCCCCAGATCCCGGGACCATGATCTGAGTGTGCCTGGGCACAGGTAGACAAATCTCCCACGTGACAAGCAGGATTGGAGGGTATTGACAGAAACCAGAATAAGGCCATTTCTTTACAAAACCGTGACCAAACATCAGGATGGAACATTGGAAGGTTTTAAGTCTGCTCTGAAGGTGAGCCTCACAGTGCCTCTTGGGCAAGTGGCTATCTGCCTGCTGGGCCACCAGATCTCCTGTCTGCTCCCTCGCACCTGTCCTTGAGGAGAGGAAGCTCTACCACATCCTGGCACTCGGACGGGGGGGGGGG
>NC_048231.1:57873803-57889406 GCF_002007445.2 Ailuropoda melanoleuca
TTTTCTCATTTCATCACAGATCTGTGAAAACTTCTTTCCCGGCCAGCATCAGACCCTGGACTGGAGATTGGGATCCAGTAGCCCACTGTCCTGTGTCCACATTCACTAAATTATCCTGGAGAGTCCATTGTGTGCTGGCCTCTGTGCTGGCCTGGAGGATCTTCTCTGGAGTGTAGGGGCAGCAGTGAGTGAGACATGTTGCTCTCCTACTCATGTAAAAAACAACAACAACAAAAAACAAAGTCTGATTTCCAAGACCATGTCACAATCAAGAAGGCAGACATACCAATCCTAAAAGCGGACACCGCATGAGCAAGGCTTCAAGGGAGATGTCAGCATTCTCCTCGCAGTGGTTGCTTGAACAAGTAGAGGAGTCAGTAAGGATATGGTAAACACTGTCGACTAACTTGGCTTAATTGATGTTTATGGACTATTTCATTCAACAGCTATAAATACGCTCTTTTCAAGTACATTCAGTACATTCACCAAGATAAACTATATGCTGGGCCATCAAACAAGTCTCAGTGAATTTAAAAAGAACTGAAATTATGCAGAGTATGTTCTCCGACCAACACAAAATTAAGTTAGAAATCAATAACAAAAAGATACCTCCAAAATTGCCAAATAGTTGGAAATTAAAGGACACATCTCTAAATAACCCACGAATCAGGGGCGCCTGGGTGGCACAGCGGTTAAGCGTCTGCCTTCGGCTCAGGGCATGATCCCGGCGTTATGGGATCGAGCCCCACATCAGGCTCCTCTGCTGGGAGCCTGCTTCTTCCTCTCCCACTCCCCCTGCTTGTGTTCCCTCTCTCCCTGGCTGTGTCTATCTCTGTCGAATAAATAAATACAATCTTTAAAAAAATAAATAACCCACGAATCAAAGAAGAAATCGGAAAGGAAACCTGCAAATGTTGCAAAGAAAAGGAAAATACAACCTATCAAAATTTGTGGGATGCAGCTAACACAGTGTTTAGACTCCTTTAAATTGCTTATGTTTGGAAAAAAAAGAAGTTAAATTGAAAATCCATGATCTCAGCTTCCACTTTACATGGGAAGAGGAGGAGTAAATTAATCCCAAAATAAGTAGATGGAAGGAAATAATAACGACCTGAAAGCAATGACACAGAAAACAGACAAAAAAGACAGTTTCAGTGAAACCAGGAGCACATCATAGCTGAGCTTTCTGCTGCTGATGGAATAAACGCAAGTGTGTCGTCTGGCAGAGCTGGTCACTGTTCACGGAGCCTGCCCGGTAGGAGCGGGGGACTTGGTCACAAGTGGGATGTAGATTCCGCCCACTGGCTCGGCTCAGAGCACACCTGGAAGGAGCCTTGTAAGGCCTCTCCTGCCCACCCTGCCTGCATCTGCCCACCTTAGATCAGCAGAGATGTGACTATCTTCCTGAGGGTTTCTCAAAACACACTTGAAGCTCCTCTTGTCTGCTTGTCAGTCACCTGCACAGGACATCATTGTTGGAAGTATCCTGTCAAGTGATGAGTTGCACTCCCATCTCTGCACTGGCCTGCCTCTCTGTCCATGCAGGCCGCTCCATGTAATCTTACATATTGTGTTTTTTAGACTAGAGAGCCACAGAATGGTGGCCACCAGCAGGCATCCTTCGGAGTCATCTAATTCACTAAAAACTCTGGTCTGTGCTTCATGTTTCTAGCAGAGTGGTGCTTGCTTAGGCCACTGGTGAGAAATCTATACAGACCCTGGTATTGGGAGAAAATTCTATAGCAAAGTAACACTTCTCACAATGAAGAGTTTCCTATTTTGAGGCCAGGCTTTTACCAGCAGAAGTTTCTTGGCCATGCAGCCTCAGTCAATCTTGTGGTTGGTGAGAAAGTATGAAGTTGTGAGGTTGGAAGGGGCTATTCCAAGATTGAGAGTCTGTGCTCTGCTGCCATTAGGAGAAACCAAAATCCTCGGCAGGGAGGTTCGCGCCCACTGGCTGCTGCGCTTGTGTGTTTCCAGCTGACTGCAGCAGTGAGTCCATGTGCTTCCCAGGTCCCTGGGGAACTTACAGTACGCTGCCCGGTACATATGTGTATTGCTACCCAACCACATCTGTGATGTGCCTGTTATAACATGGATTCAGGGATTTGGGGCCCAGGCTTCAGCCATCTTCTTTCCAGATGTACTTGTAAAGGAGGTTAAGGCACGATTTTAAGCTGAAATTCTTCTCTAAAACATACACACTCTGTTTATCTGACATGTTCGGTTCTGTTGTATTACAAGCATGCAGACTCGGGGTTTGGCTACAAATCACTCCATGTGCTTCTGGCTTTTCCAAAGAGACGCCCTGAGACTGGGTGCTTAGGCTGCAAGAATTGCCCCCTGCAGCCTGGCTTGGGCTCCTCTACCACCCACCCATGCCAGTGTCCCCTCAGTCACTCACTTGCAGCCGCAGGACTGCATCCTAGTTCTTGTCCCACAGTAAAACGTTGAGCACCGCATGCAAAGAATTCAGTGGCTTGGAAAAATAATGGAGAATGGTGATAAAGGTTATCTCCTTCTTATCAGTTCTCTTTTGGTCAAGTCTCTTAAATCTCGTTTATCTACTTAAATGCAAGGAAATGCAAGGGGAAAATACTAAGCAGGTCTTTTATCAGAAGTCTTGTTTACAACTTCCCAGGAAACTGAGATAAAGACTATCAAATGTCCTATCATTATACATTCAGGAATCACAGATCTCAAATTCTGTAAACAAAATTGGAATCAAACCCCTTACCATTGCTGGCAGAAATTAGCCAAACGTACATCAGCAGGAACCAACTGCTCAGGCATTGTTGACATTGCCGAAGGGGTCCTACAAGGTGGAGGGAAATACACACAGAAAAGCAGCCGTGAAAGTAACCCGTTTTTCCCTCCAACCTCATTTCTCTCTGGCATCACCATGGCAGTCTGAGATTTTTTAATCCGCTTGTTTCTTGCCTGTTACGTAAGTTGCAAGTTGCGTGAAGGCTGGAATTCCGTCCTCTCTCGGCACTGCTGTGTTGCCGTCACGAGGCATCATCATCCCTGGCACGTAGTAGGTGCTCTGTGGATATCTGCTGAGTGAATGTGGGAATGAATATTTCAAACCTCCCTCCTAAGTATCATCCCATTTTTACTCTCTTCAGTTGATGTTTTCATCTAAATTATCTGTCACTTTAAGTGAGGATTTAAGTGAGGTCACTTTTCATTTTTTAAAAATCCCACTATATATATATTTTGTGTGGGGGAGGCCATTCTACCTCATCTGCTCACCCTTTAACTGTAAATTTCACCTGTCCTTTCCCACTGCCCTCTGGTGGTCCTGATACTCCTGTCAAAAGATGTAGGGCAATAGGGGCTGTATCCTCGGGTGACCCTAGGACACCCTATGGACGACGGGGTAATGAGTCATCGTTTATGGGAAGAGCCTTCGACCGCACATGTTTTTTCAGACCCTCCACACGAGGCAAGCTTGTCTTCTCAGGCAGTAACCACAAGCTTTTATGCAAGAACCTGCTTTTTAGAGAAAATTCATATTTCATGTTTTGAGTCCTAGAAGCACATCTAATTTATTGCATAGAAATAGAATCAAGAACAGCAAACTCTGGCAAAGTGGTGTTTTGAGCTGTGGCATCCAAGTTAACAAGCCCCAAGTGAACTCATCCTAAAGAAAACTTGTTTTTGAGAATTTCGCTCCCAAAAAAATAGGGAAATGGATGAGTCATTTTCAGTAAGACTAAATTACTATTTCTTTCTAAAGCAATCAACTATCTACAACTTAGCCAGACTACCCTAACCCAGGGTTTGTGGTTGTAAATCCTTGTGAATTTGTATCAGCGGTCCCTCACTTTCTCTGCCTGACTCTCTGACTTGTCACAGGCAAGGTATCAAAATGTGCAAGGCTCGCTCGGGGTTCTCAGGAGAGTGAGTGTTGTGTATGTGTGTGTGTATCGTGTCCTCCGAGTGCACACACACACACACATACACACACATGCCCAGAAGTCAGCATTCTAGTGCACACTGGAAAGTCACTCATCTAACTGTGTTTCCAGAAGAACTTACTCCCTCAGCATTGCGATGAAGCAGCTCAGCGAGTTGTGGCAAAGATAACAAGCCTACAGGGAGAGGCTGCATTACCCACTACTCTGCAAAACAGCTGCTTTTTATTCTGAATAAGAACAGCTTTTTAAACAGTGCATTTTCATTCTGGGACAAATGACATGCTGCAGTTTTGTTTTTTACATTTCTCTGCTGTTCTTGGGTAAAGAAAACTTTTGCATGACTTGCAAATAACACTCAATTTCTGTTTTACTAAAAGAAATTGGAAAGCTGGACAGCCAGATAACTGGGGTCATGGCCACGGGCCAGGAGAAGACTGTGCTGGGCTGATTTATGCTGGGCAGTGGAATGACTTCCAGTGCGAAGACGTCAATAACTTCATTTGCGAAAAGGACAGAGAGACAGGTAAGCAGGAGAGGGGACCTAAGGGTGGGCTGCGGAGCTTATATCCTGTTAAAGGGTGAGATTTGAGGAATATAAGGGCTCTAAAATCAGGCGCTGCAACTGGGTTCTAGTCTTGGTTCTGCCACTTACTAGGGGAGCAGGTTGTTAACCTCAGGGAAATAGTAACAGTATCTTCTGCATGGGGTTGGCGAGAGCCTAAATAAGTTAATAACTGTGCCTAACATATAGGAAGTAAATATTAGACTAACCATTCGAGGTCATTGTCTTGAAATAGTGTCAGTTAACAAATTTGGTACCAGTGTTATATCTTTTTTATAGAGTTCCATCCACAGACATTTAAGGTGGCCAACCATTCAATTCCACATCTATTTATTGAGCATCTAGTATGGGCCAGGTGCTATGCCAGATAATGGAGAGAGATAGTCTATACCCCTGAAAAGCTTGTAAGCCAAAGAGGCTTTTGGATGTTCCTATTTTTTTATTTCAAAAGATCCTTCTCTAAAGCTTCATTTAATACATGACCCTTTTCAGAAGAGGCATCTTAGTTTTCTTCATCAGAACGAGATTTAAACATTTATGGTGAGAGAGGAAATGGGGAGTGAATCCTAATAAGTATGGATTTCTTTTGGAGGTGATGACGTGTTCTAAAGTTAGATACTTTGAAATTGTACAAATTTGTGAATATACTAAAAACCATTGAATTGTATGCTTTAGGTGGGTGACTTTTGTATGCGAATTATGTCTCATAAAACCTTTATAAAAATGCTGATGGCAAACAAAAAAAAACCCTCCAATACATTTTGCTCAAACTAGTGTTGCTAGTAACTGGGGCGCAAATTATCCAGACATCATTCAGCAGTCAGGCGTCTGACTCTTGATTTCGGCTCAGATCACGTGAGGTCTCAGGGTCCTGGGATCGAGCCCCACAGTGGACTCCGCACTCAGTGGGGAGTCTGCCTGAGGATTTTCTCTCCCTCTCTCTCCCTCCCCCTCCTTACCGTTCACACGTGTGCGTGCTCTCTAAAATAAAAAGAAGCAGCGGCAGCTTACTTTCTTGTCCAGGAGCTTTGGCCGAAGCGGGAGGCCTCTGGTCTGGCACACATCTAGGGTTCTGTGGATGTGTTCCTCGGGAACGGAGGCTGTGACTACAGTCCTTGTGCTCTCCCTCAGACTCACTCAAGCTCACTGGTATCTCCAGAAAGGAGCTTAGACCCTTGTCTGGTGCTCCAATTTTGGCAGCTGTCACCAAGGGACATCTCTCCATGGCTTGGTGCCAGTGGCCAGTGGGGCTTATGCTCATGACTCATGCAAGACTATAACCAGCAGAGAAAGAGTAAACAGCTACCACCCCCAGGGCACAGCAAGAGGTGACAGCCCCGGGGAGCTCAGGGAGCTCCGTCTTTCTGTAAAAGACACCTGTCAGCTTATCACCGTGGCCGCAGCCTGAGGCACAGGCTTGTAATTAAGCACACATCTAAGGACTGACTGTAGTCTTCCAGAGGTCTTGGAGGGCAGTCACGACCTCCATGCTCTCTCCCTGCTGTACCCCAGAGCCCCAGCATCTCCTGGAGGGGAGCTCTCACACGTGTCTGGTGGGCTAGGGGACCTATCAGGTTGGCATACGTCGGAGGCATTCCCCTTGGGAACAGAGGCTGGGAGATACCATCTTTGAGGTCTTCCTGTGCCCACTGGGATTTCTGCAACTGCCATCCAGGGGACACCACCCGATCACCTGGCTCTGGTGCCCAGCAGAGCTTACACTTGTGGTCCCACAGGACTCTATGTATTTGCAGACTGGAAACACTGCTGCCTGAAGGTCTGACTTCCAATCAGCCTGAATTTAAGTGCTGACTGAGCTCTTCCCCTCTGGGACACTGACAAGCCTTGGCACACCCTCAACTACGAGGACCTATTAAAAATAAAATAAGCTGCTTGGACAACCAGAAAGTTTGAGAGAGAGCCAAGAGCTAGAGCAGGGTTGAACCATAAGGCTCATCTCCTACACGAGGCCGCTCCTTCAAGACTGGGAGAGGTGGTGGTTTTGTCTAATGCATAGAAACCAACACAGCCAAGCACAATGAAACCAGAGGAAAATGTTCCAAACAAAAGAGCAAGATAAAACTTAAGGGGAGGGGAAACCCTTCATAAAATGGAGATAAGTAATTTACCTGATAACGTGCTCACCATAACGGTCATAAAGATGCNAGCAGGGTTGAACCATAAGGCTCATCTCCTACACGAGGCCGCTCCTTCAAGACTGGGAGAGGTGGTGGTTTTCTCTAATGCATAGAAACCAACACAGCCAAGCACAATGAAACCAGAGGAAAATGTTCCAAACAAAAGAGCAAGATAAAACTTAAGGGGAGGGGAAACCCTTCATAAAATGGAGATAAGTAATTTACCTGATAACGTGCTCACCGTAACGGTCATAAAGATGCTCACTGGAATACCAGGAAGATGAGGGAGTAGGAGGACCCTGCATTCACCTCGTCGCTAGCACACACCAAGATAGCAGCTACGTCCCTGTGACTAACTCTGAAAACTGGCAGCACAGACCTTCCACAGCTAATCAAAGAGAGGAGGTGACATCCAAGAGACAGGAGGGGCAGAGATGTGGTTGGAAACCAAACCCCCACTGTGATTAACGAAAATGGGAGGCATGTCACAAGCATGGTGAGGCGAGATCAGACCCCACACCAGGCACCTGGAGAGCTGCAGAGCAATGGGAAACTGAGTCCCCACCCTTAAAAAGCCAGCATACATAACTCTACTCAAGACACGGCACAGAAGCAGTTTGAAAAACACCTGGGACTTATCTTAGAACATGTTGGAAGGGCAGGGATTTGAAGATTTCTCTAGGAACAAAAGTGCTGGTGGGCACCATTTCTCTTCTTTTTCCTAGCCTAGATAGCAATGGCTCCCATAAGCCTTGGCTAACACCATCTACCTTACATGCTCTGCCCTGGCATTCTCCTACAGCCCCCCCTTCCCCCAACCAGCCCACCCACCCATCTCAGCAAGCATCCCTCCAGAGCGGCTCCTACCCTGCCACACTTGGCAGGCAGCCCTGGCCAGGACAGCACTACTCCAGAGTGATTCCTGCCCTGGGGAGGTGAGGAGATAACCCCACACACCAAAGTGCCTGCAGTTCCTACAGCTGGGCTTCTTAGCTGGCTGCCCAGGGAACAAGCCCTGCCCTTTGGTGGGCCTGCAGCTGTGGAAGAAAGGCCCATTGCAGTCAGCTAGGCTGACTGCTGGTCCCACCCATTAGTGAACTCATGCCTCTCAACAGCACAGGCAGCAAACCTTGCCCAGTGCACCCACAGCAGGCAAAGTGGGTCATTGTAGCTGGCTGTGCTGAAGGCATTCAGCTCAGCCACAATGGGAGGGCACATGCAGCCCACACAGGGGACACTCCTGGAGCGATTGGTTCTGGTGACCGGGGGAGAGTGCACGCTAGCACACCACAGGACCTCTTTTACACAAGGCCACTACTTTCAAGACCAGGAAATGCAGCTGACCGACCTAATACATAGAAACAAACACAGACAAAATAAGGAGCTGGAGGGATATGTCCCAAATAAAAGAACAAGAAAAAATCACAATAAAAGAGCTAAATGAATGGACATAAGCAATATGATTGATAAACAATCCAAGGTAATGGTCATAAAGGTACTCTCTGCGCTTGAAAAAAGAATGGATGAACTCAGAACTTCAACAAAGAGATAGAAAATATAAAAAGAACCAGTTGGACCAAAAGAATTCGGTAACAGAGAATCCACTAGAGGGAATCAATAGCAGATTAGATGATGCAGAAAAACAGACCAGCAATCTGGAAGACAGGGTAATGGAAAGCAGCCCACCTGAACAGCAGAAAGAAGAATAAAACAATAAGAGTAGTTTAAAGGGAGCTCTGTGACATCATCACGCATAACAACATGCACATTTATAGGGATCCCAGAAGGAGAAGAGAAAAGGGCAGGAACTTCCCAAATCTGCGGAAGAAAACAGACATCCAGGTCCAAGAAGCACAGACAGCTTCTAATAAGATGAACCCGAGGATATCTACACCAAGACACATAACAATTAAAAAGTACTGAGAATTTATGCGTTAAACAGGTAATGGGTATTAAGGAGGACACTTGTGATGAGCCCTGGGTATTACATATAAGTAATGAATCACTAAATCCTACACCTGAAACCAGTTTTACCATATATGTTAACTAACTAGAATTTAAGTAAAAACGTGAAAAAAATAAAAGGAACAAGAGAAAAGAAAACAGGTATTTGCAAGGGAAACCCTATAAGCCTTATCATTCAGAATTGAAGGGCAGATAGAGTTTCCCAGGTAATCAAAAGCTAAGGGACTTCTTTAAGCTAAAAAAAAAAAAGATGCTAATTAGCAACAACAAAACATACAAAAGTATAAATCTTATTGGTAAGGGTAAATAGTAAAAGTGGTGGATATAAAGCTGGTAGAAGTTTAAAAGAAAAAGTAGTAAAAACTATAACAATTAGGGATACACAAGATGAAATGTGACGTCAAAAACATAAAATGTGGGAAGTGGGAGTAAAAATGTAGAGATTTAGAATGCAATCTTAAGTTGTTATCAAGTTAAAATAGATGGTTATAAATATAAGGTATATGTAAACCTCATGGTAACAATAAAGCAAAACCTGTAGCTGACACACAAAAGATAAAGAGAAAAGAATCTAAGCATACCACTAAAGAAGGTCATCAAATCACAAAGGAAGAGAGCAAGAGAAGAAGAAAGGAATAGAGAGGAACTTTTTACATGACACTAAGTATACACCCATCAACAATTGCTTTAAATGGATTAAATGAATTAAATTCTCCAAAACCAGCCACATGGAGTAGCTGAATGACTAAGAAAACAAGACCCGTGTGTATGCTGCCAACAGACTCACTTCAGACAAAGATACACACAGACTGAAAGTGAAGGAATGGAAAAAGATATACCAAGCAAACAGAAACCAAAAGAAAGATGGAATAGCTATATTTATATCAGACAAAATAGACTTTAAACAAAGACTATAAAAGAGACAAAGAAGGGCATTACATAATAATAAAGGGGTCAGTCCAACAAGAGGATATAACATTTGTAAATATTTATGGACCCAATATAGGAGCGCCTAAATATATAAGGCCACGATTAACAGACCTAATAGAAATACAATAGCAGGGGACTTTAATACCTACTTACATCAACGGCTAGATCATCCAGACAGAAAATCAATGAGGAAACATCAGCCTTAAACAAATTATTAGAGCAGATGGACTTAACAAACATATATCATCGAAAATCCAGACATACAGGGCACCTGGGTAGCTCAGTCGGTTAAGCAGCTGCCTTCAGCTCAGGTCATGATCTCCAGATCCTGTGATCAAGCCCCGAGTCAGACTCCCAGCTCAGCGGGGAGTCTGCTTCTCCCTCTCCTCCTGCTTGTGCTCTCTCTGTCTCTCAAATGAATAAATCTAAAAAAAAAAAAAATCCAGACATACTCCATCAAAAATCAACAGAATACATATTCTTGTCAACTGTACATGAAGCATTCTCCAGGACAGATTATATATTAGACCACAAGACAAGTTTCAGTAAATTAAGGAGATCTAAATCATGTCAAACATCTTTTCTGACCACAGTGATATAAAACTAGAAATCGATTACAGGAAGAAAACTGGAAAATTCACCAATATGTGAAGATTAAACAACATGCTAGTAAGCAACCAATGGATCAAAGAAGAAATTGAAAGATCAAAAAATTCCTTGAGATAAATGAAAATGGAAATACAACATACCAAAACCTATAGGATACAGTGAAAGCAGCTCTAAATGTTCATAGCAATCAATGCTCACCTCCATAAACAAGAAAAACTCAGATAAAGAACCTAAGTTTACATCTCAAGGAACTAGAAAAGGAAGTCCAAAGTTAGTAGAAGGTGGGAAATAACAAAAAGGAAAGCAGAAAGGAATGCAATGCCGACTAAGAAGATAATATAAAAGCTCAATGAAAATAAGAGCTGGTTCTTTAAAGATAAACAAAATCGACAAAACCATAGCTAGACTCACCAAGAAAAAAAAGATCAGACTCAAGTAAAATCAGAAATGAAAGTAGAGATACTACAACTGATACCACAGAAATACAAAGATCATAGGAGACCACTATGGACAATTATTGACAGCAAATTTGACAAGCTAGAAGAAATGGATAAATTCCAAGAAACATAAACCTACCAAGACTGAATAACATAGAAAATAGAATATGTGAACAGAAAGATTACTAGTAAGGAGACCGAATCAGTAATCAAAAACTTCCCAACAAACAGAAGTCCACAACCAGATTGCATGCTTGTCAGAATTCACCAGTGAAGCAAAGAAGAATTAATACTAACCTTCTCAAACTTTTCCAAAAAATAGAAGAGAGAATGCTTCTAAACTCATTTTACAAAACCAGCATTATCTTGATACCAAAACCACACAGGTATGCCACAAGAAAATTACAGGCCAACATCCCTGATGAACATAGATGCAAAAATCTTCAACAAAATATTAGCAAAGTGAATTTAACAATATATTTAAAGGATCATACACCATGAGCAAGTGGCATTTATTTCAGGGAGGCAGGGATGGTTCCATGCCCACATATCAATCAATGGGATACATTAACAAAATGAAGGATAAAAATCTATATTATAGATGCAGAAAACTATTTGATGAAGTTCAACCTCCATTTGTAATAAAATAACTCTAACAAAGTGGATATAACATAATAAAGGTCATATGTGACAAGCCCATAGCTAACATCATACTCAGTGGTGAAAAGCTGAAAGCTTTTTGTCTGAGATCAGAAACAAGACAAGGATGTGCCCATTCTTGCCACTTTTGTTCAATGTGGTATTAGAAGTCCTAGCCAGAGCGTTAAGGAGAACATGTGATATGATGAGCACTTGCTGTTACACACAACTAATGAATCTTTGAACACTACACCGAAAACTAATGATGTACTATATATTGGCTAACTGAATTTAAATTAAAAAAAAAATCCCACTCAACTAACATCTTTTTTATGGAAATTAAAGTGTTTTCAGGGGCGCCTGGGTGGCTCAGTTGTTAAGCGTCCGCCTTTTGCTCAGGGCGTGATCCCGGAGTCCTGGGATCAAGCCCCGCATGGGGCCCACTCAACTAACATCTTTTTTATGGAAATTAAAGTGTTTTCAGGGGCGCCTGGGTGGCTCAGTTGTTAAGCGTCAGCCTTTTGCTCAGGGCGTGATCCCGGAGTCCTGGGATCAAGCCCCGCATGGGGCTCCCCTGCTGGGAGCTTGCTTCTTCCTCTCCCACTCCCCGTGCTTGTCTCTCTCTCCCTGGCTGTCTCTCTGTCAAATAAATAAATAAAATCTTTTTTAAAAAATAAAGTGTTTTCAAATGTATGGGGGGAAAAATCCTAACCAGAGAAATTAGGGGGAGAAAAAAGAAATAAAAGACATCCAAATTAGAAAGGAAGAAGTTAAACTGTCACTATTTGCAAATGACATGATTTTATATATAGAAAATCCTGAAGACTCCACCAAAAAACAAAACAAAACACCAAAAAAACACCTGTTAGAACTAGTAAATGAATTCAGTAAAGTTCCAGGATACAAAACCAGTATACCAAAATCTGTTACATTTCTACACACTAATAATGAATGCTAAGAAAAATTAAGAAAACATCTCTACTCACAATGGCATCAAAGAAAATACCTAGGAATAAACCAAGGAGGTGAAAGACTTGTACGCTGAAAACTTACTTATGAGACATTGGTGAAAAAAATTGAAGATGGCATAAATAAATGGAAAGATATTTCATGCTCGTGGATTGGAAGGATATTGTTAAAATGCCCTTACTAGCCAAAGCAATTCAGTCCTATCCCTATCAAAATTCCATAGGGATTTTTCACAGAAATAGAACAATCCTAAAATTTGTATGGAACCACAAAAGACCCCAAAGAGCCAAAGCCATCTTGAGAAAGAATAAAAAAGCTTGAAGCATTTTGTTCTGTGATTTCAAACTATATTACAAAGGAATAGTAATGAAGACAGTATGGTACTGGCATAAAAACACAGGTAGATCAGTGGAACAGAATAGAAAAATAATCCCATACATATATGCTCAATTAACTGACAAAGGAGCCAAGAATATATAACAGCAGAAGGATAGTATCTTCAATGAATAATGTTAGGCAGGCTGGAGCCATATGCAAAATAATGACATGTACACCATACACAAAAATGAACTCAACATGGATTAAAGACTTAGTTTAAGACCTGAAAGCATAAAATCCCTAGAAGAAAACATAGGTAATAAGCTACTTGGCATCAATCTTGGTGATGATTTTTTTAATCTGACACCAAAAGCAAAGGCAACAAAGGCAAAAAATAAACAAATGGGACTACATCAAACTTAAAAGCTCCTACACAGCAAAGGAAACCATCAAAAAAAAAAAAAATGAAAAGGCAGCAGAATGGATAAAGAAGATGTGTTATATGCATACAATGGACTATTCAGCCATAAAAAAGAGTGAAATCTTGCCATTTGCAATATCATGGATGGAGCTCTAGAGAGTATTATGCTAAGAAAATTAGTGAGAGAAAGACAACTACCATATGATTATACTCATGTGGAATTTAAGAAACAAAACAAAAGAACAAATGGAAAAAGAGAGAAAGACAAACCAAGGAATGGACTCTTAACTACAGAGAACAAACTGATGGTTACCAGAAGGGAGGGAGGTTGGGGGGATGGGTGAAACAGGTGATGGGGGTTAAGGAGTGCACTTGTCATGGTGAGCACAGGAATTGCTGAATCACTATATTGTACGCCTGAAACTAATATAACACTGTATGGTAACTATACTGGACTTAAAAACTTTAAGAATCATAAGGAAAAAAATTATTTTTCTACCTATGTGTGATAATTACCGTGGTGATATTTTCACAATGTATACAAATACCAAATCATATCGTACTCCTGAAACTAATGTTGTATGTCAGTTATACCTCAATTTTTAAAAAAGAAAGAAATGACCATAGAGGGTGAGAAGTGACCCAGACTTGTCATTTGTTTGCCTTGTTTGGCCGTTTGGGATTTGAGTTGAGCCCAGAATAGCATCTTCAAAAAGAAGTTTACCTTTTAGTTAATCTGAATGTGACCTTATAGGCATTTCTTTGGGGAAAAAAAATAAATGAATGATGTATTTTGGAATCTTTCCTATAAAAATACATGTTCCTTTTTTAAAAATTGTACATTAGTGGTATTCTTTAAGAAAAACTAATGCCCATTATTTTTCCTCTCTTTTAGTACTATCATCTGCATTATAATGGACTGTGATGTAATACCATGAGCAAATTTCCGGATGGTTCTCCAAGACAAAGGATGCTTCTTTCTGATTGTATCACCTTCTCTCCAGATTGGAAAAAAAGCACTGAAAACCAATTCCTGAAAAAATTGACAGCTGGTTATCTTTACCATCTGCCTTTACTCAAGGACTTCAGAACTAAAATGTTCCCCCAGTATGATATATTGATTCTCAGTATGCAAGTGGACTGAATCACATAGATTTTTCTCAGCCAGTAACTGCACAATTATGCAAATCACATCTTCCAAAGTACGGACTGCTCCAATCAGAAAAAAAGGCTATCATCATTGGTTGTTGAGCTCTAAGAAGAACTTAAACTGTACTGTGTAAACAGTACCTTACATTTCTAAAATCTCAAATGTAAGAAAAATACGCAGACATACAGATATATAGGCCAACTCTTAGTAATGATATGAAATATACTTAAAGAGCTTTTAAAACTTTGTATTTTTGTACAAAATATTTGTCTTTTTACCATTTTTTCCTTTTTTTTTTTTGTCATTTTACCAGTATAATACATGGAGCCAAAGAAAACAATAATGGTACTAATAAAAACTCCTAGGGTTTCTCGTCAGATTTAATTCTACCCAATGGCAAAGAATTTTTTTCAGTTGTGGTTTTAAAAAAATGATTACATATATGTGTGTATATATATATATATATTTTTAATGTAGCATTTCCTCAGAGGAGTCAATCACTTGAAATAGCTACAAATATCCGTGCAGATTTTGCCAGGGTAGGTCAAGCCTAAGCATATACATGGCTCAGTCAAATGGGCTGTGTAGTGAGCCCCTTACCAGCCAGCATTGCTGTGTGCCTGGCTGGGCCCGGAGGAAGTGGTAACTCAGGACGTGCTTCTACTTTATTTTGGTGGAGTTAGTTAGGGGTGGTGGAGAGGTACCTGTTGGAAAAGACAGAGCACCTAGAAAGCCCTGTCGTGTGGCTGCGGTAGGAGTGTGCGTGGTATCGGACCTGCAGCAGAGCTGCCAGTGACTGTCAGGAAAGTATGGTATCATGTCAGCCAAGGGCAGAGATGCAAGAAAGATGGGGACAGCTATCTGCTCCCTGGAAAGTGTGTGTTTTCTTAATTCACGTTCCAAAAAGCGTAACTCCACGGCACATGCGTGATGAAATGCAAGAGCCAGCTTTTGGCCACTACACTGAAGTATTGCACAGAACCTTTCCTCTGAGCCCCTCCTCCTCCTATTCCTTGACTTGCCATGGAAAAGTCTAACGTGAAATGTGTTGAAAATAGACATTAGATATAATTGACGCTCAAAGGTAAGATTTCCATCCAACAGAATCCCTCTCCTTCCCTTCCAAGGAGCTCCCCAGGCAGTGCTGCTACCTATCCCAAATAAAATGGTAAAAGAATAAAGACAGAATTTGACTTTCACACCTGCAGCTGTGTGGACTATGTTGTCTCACTCCCGGTCACCATTCATGCCATCTCCCGTCTCTGCAGCCAAAAATGGCCATCTCCTCAGCACCTTTATGCCCTGCTGCCCTGTCCACGTGGCCTGGTCAGGTTGGCAGGACCCAGCGTCGTCTGGGCCCTGTGACACGAGGCAAGCACTAGACTCTGGTACTTACTCAGGCTCAAGACCTTTCATAGACGAAACGCAAACCCTCAAGACCTTTTAGAGACTAAACCAAATCCTCTTTTTCATCCTTTTCCTGTGTGTCAGTTAAGTTCCGTGCCTAGAAGCAACTTAAAGTTAAATGTCTGACTCCGCCAA